>NC_083474.1:5173108-5193108 GCF_030014155.1 Tachysurus vachellii
TAGCAGTAAGAATTTATTTCCAATGTTGATCTGACTAACTATTAGAAGTGTCTCACACTATTAGATCATGACTCATAACTTAGGTTATAAAAATACAGAAAAAGCTTTTAGTGAAAGTTTTATTTAATTGGAACTGGAAGAAACTAGTTAAAATATGTATATTTCAACAGCATAAAACAGTATGTAGTTCAGAATATCCACAAAGTGTCCATATTCAAATATCTACAGATTAATTTTGTTCTGCTGCAGCTTGATACTAGTGCACAGCTATTTTCATGTCTCTTCAGTGATGTTCAATAGGGTTCAGTCAAGGCTCTGTGTGCTTATGGTCGCTGTCAGAACTAGAACTTGAACCTTAGGCCTGGTCTGAGCTCCTGTGCGCTGTGGAACAGGTTTTTATGAGGAATATCTCTGCACAATGTGCCATTCAGCATTTCATCATCCCTGAAAAACACACCCGCAGCATGATGCTGCCACCACCATGCTTCTCTGTTGCGATGGTATTGTGCAGGTGATGAGCGGTTCTTGGTTTCCGCAATGTTTAGAATTGAGGCCAAACAGTTCAATCTTGTTTTCATCAGACCAGAGAATATTGTTCTTCACAGTCTGAGAGTCCTTCAGGTGCTTTTTTGCAAACTCTAAGCAGGCTTTCATGTGCTTTGCAATGAGGAAAGTTTTCCATCTAGCCACTCTGCCAAATCCCAAATCGGTGGAGGGCTGCAGTGATTGTTATCCTTCTGGATTTGTTCCATCTCCCCACAGGATCTCTAGAGCTCAGACAGAGTGACTATTGGGTTCCTGGTAACCGCCCTTCTCCCCCGATTACCCAGTTTGGCCGGGAAACCAGCTGTAAAAAAGTCCTGGTTGTGCCAATTGTTTTCCTTTTGACAATTATGGAGGTTGCTATGCACTTTGGAATCTTCAGTGCAGCACATTTTTTGTAAAAGAGGAATAATACTTTTTAGCCCCTGCTCTTATTGGAATATAATCAATAAAATGTCTGCTAGGCCACATCACACAATTTCACCCTTGTTTATTTTCCTACATGTGTTTTATTTCTAACTCGATCAATGAATTTAAGAATGAAAGATTATAGCCAGCCTAGATAAACACATTTTATGTTTGAAGCACTACAGCATAATGGTGGTTATTCTTAGTCCAGTGGTTTGTGATCTCATCAGCATCATCATCAGCATCTCATCAGCATGTTCTGCATCAACAGCAGATGATGAAATGTTTGAGACACTGGATGGAGTTCCACACATACCTTGACACACCAATTCAATTTCTATTCCAGCTCTCACACTCAGGTTCTGAAATGCAGTGGGCACAGCATACCACATATCTTGTCCAGCCATTTAATTAGACTCTGGCCTTGTGCAAGTTTTCCTGCTCCAGTTCTGATGTGCTAGTATGAATGTACAGTCAGAGTGGGACCTCTCCCCTGTCCCGTCTCCCATCTCTCCTCTCCTCTCTCCCCTCTCACCTCTCGGTTTAAGTAAATGGAATGAGAGTCTGATGATGATGATGATGATGATGTAGAATTGCTGTAAGTACAATGCTTTTATTCCTGCATTACAAAAGTCTATTACAGCACCACTGACTCATTGTCTCTGGCACTGGAGGCTCAATGAAGTGCCGTTCCTGGATCCTGCAGCTTGTAATTCATGCTCATGTCATGCGTATTGTTGCTTCTAGAGTATGTATTACAATCACTCACTTGTTCTTCTCTTCATTTTCTTTCCTCTACAGTCATCTTCAAAGTGAATGGTTAAAGTAATCGCAGTCTTTTGTCTTTTATTTAACATCTTTTTTTCATGGAACTCCACTAGTGGCACATCGTGTTTAATATAATGTACATTTACATGTTCACTGGGCCACCGTTCTGTAGGGAGAAATAATAAGATACATAATTTTCTCACATTTGTTTGATATAGGCAACAAAAATCAAGGGAAAAATTAACCAATTTTCAAACTCATGTTAAAATTCTATTATCATGAACCTTTCATCAGTGATGTCATACTGATTAATTCCAAATTAAGATCAGCTGATTCTGTAGGGTTTTCTAGACATCTTGATTTAGATCGAGTGCTTACAAAGTGCTTACAAAGCAAGTACTGAATCGTTTCATCAACATATAGGGCACTAAAAACAAGACATCCCTTCTGACGATGAAAGGACAAGAAGAAACCATGCCAAGCAGGCTGCCAAAAGACCTACAGCAACGTTAAAGGAGCTGCAGAAATATCTGGCAAGTACCGGTCACTTCCTGCATGTGAAAACCTTTTGTGTTCTTTTGTAAAAATGCCAAAATGTGTGACTAAGGTAGATTTTTTGGGGCAGAATACTAAAAAAAAAAACAAGACACTACTGTGCAAATGTTTTAGGCAGGTGTGAAAAAATGCTGTAAACAAAGAATGCTTTCAGAAATATAAATAATGAGTGTTTATTTCTGTCAATTTACAAAATGCAAAGTGAGCAAACAAAAGAAAAATATCTGGTCAATATTTGGTGTTACTACATTTTGCCTTCAAACCAGCATGAAGCGATGGCACGACCCCCACAGAGCCCTGATCTCAACATCATCAGTGTGTCTGGGATTACATGAAGAGACAGAAGGATGTGAGAGAGCCTACTGTACATCCACAGAAGATCTGTGGTTAGTTCTCCAAGATGTTTGGAACAACCTACCAGCCGAGTTCCTTCATAAACTGTGTGCAAGTGTACCTAGAAGAAGTGCTGCTGTTCTGAAGGCAAAGGGAGGTCACACCAAATATTCATTTGATTTAGATTTCTCTTTTGTTCATTCACTGCATTTTGTTCATTTATGAAAATAAATGTTTAACACTTTCATTATTGAAAGCCTTCTTTGTTTACAGCATTTTTTCACACCTGCCTAAAACTTTTGCACAGTACTGTATAATAATACAAAGATCACGAAAGCTACAGTGAATCATGGTGGTGGTAGCATCATGCAGTAGGGCTACTTCTTTTCAGAAAGGGCTCTAGTCTAGATAAGAAGAAATCATTAGTAAAATCACAAAACCATTAAAAATAACTCACCTTCCAACATGATTATGGCCCAAAGCACCAATTCTCATCAACAAATGGAATGGCTTCAGAAAAATGGCTAAGGTTTTATAAATGCTCGACGTCTCAGATCTAAATCCAAGCAATAAAACAATTAAATCACAAGGAGAGATGTGCACAGGAGATTCGGTTTTATAGAGCAGGAGCATTTTTGTAAGGAAGAGTGGATAAAAATTGCTAACTCAAGATGGCCAAATTGCTGGACTCTTAAATAGAGCGACTGCAATGACGTTACAAATTTCTGTACTGGTTCTTAATGTAAGATTATTAAGTAGGATTAAATTACTAAATAGTAAATAAGAATTTCCTATTAAAATATTACAACAAACCAAATCTAAGATTACTAAACTTATTTCTAGGCATATTTTATTAACATAAGCTTCACATTTTTTTGTTCTACTGGCAAATAATTTTGCTTCTTTCCCACAATTAATAGTTAAAATGAGGACAATAATCATAGGTAATTATAGTAAATATAGTAAAATAAATCTAGAAATAGGTTTAGTCATCAGATTCGGTTTATTGTAATATTTTAATAGGAATTTATAGATCACCGACTCTTCAAAATATATCAACTATATAAACATTATATTTATCTTTAGGCTTATATTTACCATTTAAACAAAGTATGAGAGAGAATGCATGTTATTTTATCCTTATTGTGTAGGATGCTGTAGTTTTACTGCCTGGACATCGAGATCTGAGGAAAGTCTTTAATCCTAGATTTAAGAACTAGATTTTAGAAAGTTCCTTTGCAGTGAATTAGCGAGACTTACTTTCTAGCTAATTCACTAGGGTAAATTAAAGCTTTTCTTCTTTCCTCTCTAACTGTAACATGAAACAGCTCTTCCTCACTCTTCGTCTCCTGGGGTGAACTCTCGAGCCAGTAGTACTGTGTGTTAGTTCTTGACCCTTTTTAGGCTTTTCTTTCCTCCCTCCTACAACCTCAGAGTGGAAACAGTGAATGCTTTTATGTTCTCTGGCCAGATAAAATACCTGCACTGAATACGCTTCTTATGAGGTCTAGAAGTAAAGCCTGGCATAGGAACAAGCATTTTTGCATTAATTCACAATGACAATTTACAAAACGAACTCAATCTCTCAGTTGATTTTATGGCAAAGAGAATATTACATTTGTGTAATACACATACATATAATGATAAATGAGTATATTTCACTTGGTAATTATCTATTTAAACACCTAATATATATTTCCCAAAGTAGGTTGGAGGCACATGGATTATTTCTGTCATTGTCATTGACAATCATTGTGTTGAAACAATGCCTCAAATTAGCTTCCAATTAAATATAATGCATTTATATTATCAACCAAACAGATTCATTTCACACACAGTGATCTCTAGTGAATTTGTATGCACTTGTGTGAACTCAATTTTCACCTACAACACACACACACACTTTTTTTTTACTTTACAGCTCCTTTTCCTTGAATGAGAAATCAGGCCGCTTCTGTTACAAAATATAAATGACACCAAAATGTTTCATGTCTAAACATTTAAATAATCCAAATGATATGTTCACGATGTTACATGTACGATGGTGTAGCTTATTCGGATGTGAGGTATAAATGCTCTAGTAAAAAAAAAGGGCAATAATGCAGGCGTTACTTTCATACAGAATATCTTTATATGTTCATTAAGACTTCAGTTAATGTGTATACAGTCAGTTTTTATGGTTATCAGGTGAATCTAGCCATTCATTCCTGGGAAGAGAACGATGTCAGAGGAACAGCACTGATATTATCAGAATCAGGTTTATTGGCCAAGTGTGTTGACAGACACAAGGAATTTAGTTCCAGCTGTTGGAGGCCTTTTAGTGGTTAGTGTGTGTAGACTGAGCTTTTTTCTGAGTGTATGTGTGTGTATGTGTGTATGTGTGTATATATGTGTGTGTGTGTGTGTGTATATGTGTGTGTGTGTGTATGTGTGTGTGTATGTGTGTGTAATAGCATTATCATGTGGAGAGGATGGCGCCCCGTTCTGGTTGCTGACGCTCTCTCTCTCTCTCTCTCTCTCTCTCTCTCTCTCTCTCTCTCCCTGTGTGTGTGTGTGTGTTTGCAGAATCGGACATTTCTTGTTGACACACTAAACCTCGTCTGTTGAGGCTGCAGCGTCTCTCCGGAGTCCTGAAGAGCAACCTGCGGCTCCTACACACTCACATCTGGGGCGGTGTTTTCGGTCGTCACGCGGAATCTCACCGTTTTGCTTCAGCGCGTTAAACCGAGCAGGTGAGTTTACGCGCTGACGGAAAGATCTGGAATCCAAGTGTCTTCTGAGTAACAAGTCGTATGGGGTGAATAATGTGAAATACTGAACCTTTCTATCGTCAACAAGCGGTTCTGTTAGGTGTGTATATAATGTATATAATGTATATAATCTCCAGGTTAAAAACACTAATCAGGTGACAACATCATCGGTTTAATACACGACCCCTGATGTTGTCTGTTTCACTTGTTTAGATCTTTTTCCCTCTAAGTTTATTATGAAGTCACACTTGGGTTTAAACAGAGATTAGTGTGTAGTAGGTCTTGGCTACGTGCATCAACGCATACGTTCGTACTGTCAATCAAAATAGTACACAGTAACTATGGCAACCACTGGTGTTGTACTAACATTCTGGTTAGTAGCCTGTGTGTGTGTGTGGGGCTGTGTGTGTGGCAGTATGTGTGGCAGTGTGTGTGTGTATCAGTGTGTGTGGGGCACTGTGTGGTAGTGTGTGTGTGGCAGTGTGTGTGTATCAGTGTGTGTGGGGCACTGTGTGGTAGTGTGTGTGAAGCTTTGTGCTTTCAGTGGTCGTGACTATAAACCAGACTTTTGAATGTAGGAACTGTTGGTCATGAATTATTATTATTATTTTATTTATTTTATTTTTTGGAATATTTATGCAATATGATGCTTAAATTATAATCTAACAGCTGCCATTTCTAATCAGTTATGATACAAAATAATTCCTGTACATCTGAGACCACCAGCAAGACAAATAATCACTTCATCCAATCACTTTCTTGTAGCCCAGTTCAGCAGATTAACAGTCTGTTGTATGACTCAGACTCCACTGGGCACTTCAGGTCTTGTATTAGGCTACGAGATGGGGATTAATAATAAGCCATGTAGAACAGGTTCAATGAGAACCACTTGTTGAAGAAAGACTGGACTGTGCTGTGTAAAGCCTGATTAGTTTCTGCTTCCTGTTTTCCTTGTTTGGTGTGGAAGAAAGACTGCCATTTTACCACAGGCTCAGGTTCCTCCACAGGCATCTCTTGTTGCCAGTCATGGAATTGGACTCCCCAAGAACATACAAATACCCGCACACACACACAGCCTGATGAAATGGTAGCGTTGACAGTATAGCTCAAGGGATGTGTGTGTGTGTGTGTGTGTCCATTCATAGCTGAGAGCCATGATGCTCTGCTACTCTTTTTACTCACACACTCAGCATTCACATCAAGCAAACCTGAGGTAACCTTAGTGGCTATTGGGTTTGTTCACTTTGTGCTTCACCAGATAAAGCTCAGGGCACTGGATGAATCAATAACATATTCAAATCTCACAATCCAATTTCTGGGTCTAGGTTGATATTTTTATTTTATCATTATGTAAAACTAGCAGAGGTATTTTTTGTTGCTTTGGCCCTTGAGCAATTCCAGTGTTTTGGGGAGTGACGCTTTTGAACTAGTGTTGACTTGTAAAGTGTCTCAATACCATTTTATATATCTTTCCGTTTAACCATTCATATAGACCAGAGTTAAAAGACGTCAATTACATATTACAGATATATAGCAATGAATCAGTTATGGATGTGGCCTTACATGGACTGCAGTTTCTTGTAAAGACTTCTACTGATAGAGAACCTTAAATAAACTGTGAAGCATTGTTGTGGGGGAAGTCGTGGCCTAATGGTTAAAGAGTCTGACTCCTAACCCTAAGGTTGTGGGTTGAGGCTTTAGCCGAACCCCCCCAACTGCTCCCCGGGTGCTGCAGCATAAATGGCTGCCCACTGCTCCGGGTGTGTGGTCACTGTGTGTGTTCACTGCTGTGTGTGTGCACTTTGGATGGGTTAAATGCAGAGAACAAATTCTGAGTATGGGTCACCGTACTTAGCCGTATGTCACGTCACTATGTGCTGCTAAGGGAAATCTGCTGATATGGATGTTGATTGAAGAGATCGCCTGGGTGGATGATTGGACAATTTAAACAACTAAAATGAGGAGTAAAAAATAAATTAGGTATTAAATTAATTTCCCCTTCAAAGTGACCTTCTCCTGCACTGATTATATGAAATAAAAAATGTGGCCCTCTTGATCCCTCTGTTGTAAACAGTTTTGTGTGTAAACACTGCTCATATCTTACAGATAAGCAATGCAGTTTAATTAAACATTCGGCTCGCTAGAAAGATGGTGCTAAGAAAGGCATTTAACATTTGTAGAGAAAACTAAGAAATCAGGGGTCACGGTGGCTTAGTGGTTAGCACATTCGCCTCACACCTCCAGGGTTGGGGGTTCGATTCCCGCCTCCGCCTTGTGTGTGTGGAGTTTGCATGTTCTCCCCGTGCCTCGGGGGTTTCCTCCGGGTACTCCGGTTTCCTCCCCGGTCCAAAGACATGCATGGTAGGTTGATTGGCATCTCTGGAAAATTGTCCCTAGTGTGTGATTGCGTGAGTGAATGAGAGTGTGTGTGTGCCCTGCGATGGGTTGGCACTCCGTCCAGGGTGTATCCTGCCTTGATGCCCGATGACGCCCGAGATAGGCACAGGCTCCCCGTGACCCCGAGGTAGTTCGGATAAGCGGTAGAAGATGAATGAATGAATGACTAAGAAATCATATCATTTCATTGTGTACTGTTTGTGTGTTGTACTAACAAGAAGCCAAATGTTCAACACCACCAACCAGAGGGGCTATAAGAAAAAAGTGGCTAATGTGCTGTCTTGTGCTAGAGCTTGCTCTGGGAAAGGTTTTTATGTTTGTGCTTTTGACCCAGATTCAGTGAGGTTTGAAGCTAAAAAAAAACAGAGAAAAATCTTCCTGGTCACTGGATCACTGCAGAACAAACAGCACTAAGATTTGTTTGTCACTTAGATGGAGTCACAGTATCATGTTTCTCTCAGTTTGCGTTCCCAAGCCTACCTCGGCTTTCAACTCCACACAGAAGCACCATGGCAACACTTCCGGAACATATGTGGCGAATAATGATTGGCAGGACAGTGACGAATGCATCGTCGGCCCTAATTCAGAAGACAGACGTTACTGCGAGAAGAATCCATGCAGAATTTGTAATAGGTTGATTTACAAAAACAAAGAGGTTCAAAGCTACCCACAGCGGCTGGACTCGCAGATTGTGACTGACACGCTGATTCCCAACACACCCCAGAAAACAGATGGGATGAGATTATTAAAAGAGTATGTAAGCATCAGATTGCCTGAGACTAGACATATTTAGAGGAGGACGTTGTGGTAGAGACAACAGCCACGTGTTGCTCCTGACACACTGCCTTGGTGAGCATGATGGTGACAGGAGGAGCGCAGGTGCTGCCTGAAAAGCCATCAGATGTGATTCATATTTAATGTTTCAGCTCTGATATTTGTTACCTGATGGCCAAGAAAGCGTTCATCAGAGTGCAGTGGATGTAGCTGAACCCTGAAGCACCTTCCAGGTGAAGTGAGAGGTTAGATATATTACATTTAATGAGAGAGCTTTAATTAAAATAGAGACAGAATGAACTCAGCTGATCTAATGGTAGCTGAACATACCCCAATCCTCTCCAAACAGCAGGTAACAGCACAGATAGGTGTAGCTATGCTCCAGGGCAGTGTGTTATGCTTAGCTGAATTAAAGGCCATGTATTGTTTAGGATACATTAGACGAAGTCATTCAGAACAAATTATCTTTGAGATTTCAGTGTTGTAGCTCAGACACACAGACGTGCTGTAAAAGTAGTGAGGGCTGGAAAAATTTCCAAGGAATTGAGTGCACAGGTTACGAAGGAGGACCCTGGAGAATGATAAATATTAAACTGAGGGGGAAGCAGAGTCTGTCTGAAGCATCCAAAGTTAAGATAAAGCAAAGCACCGCTAACATGAATCCATTACTGGTTAAAATATTGTTTAACAATTAAACTGAAACTTTGGCTGAACTTGAATCCTAAGGAATGTTTATCAAAACTCTGACATGAAAAGTTGTGACAATAAAACTGTACGACTGTTCGGTGTATCGTGGTTACTGTGTATTTAGCATGTCATATCTCTTGTCTTTAGCCTGTTATATATCTTGTCTTTAGCCTGTCATATCTGTCTTTAGCCATTTATATCTCTTGTCTTTAGCCTGTCATATCTCTTGTCTTTAGCCTGTCATATCTCTTGTCTTTAGCCTGTTATATCTCACTTCATGATCACCTTCAGATGTTTTGTAATTGAGCTTCCTCCTGGTCCGTGAGAAAACAGCACCCTGAAACAGCCGACCTCAATGAGTAGCACTTAGTTCATATCAACTCTGCATCAGCACCCAAACATGCTTATGATATCATCTCAGCCCTGCGGAGAGAAGCTGAGTCAGTTCATCATCTAGATTAAAGCACGTCGACGCTTTCAGTTAGATATTATGATGAAATCAGTTGTTCATTTCCACTTTTAAAATAATTTCCAATAAAATGGGCAGGTTTTAGATCAAGCTTCTTGTAGTACGTTTCTCAAGATACCTCAGGAGATCTTAAGAGTCAGTAGGTCCTTGTAAGTGGACTTCTATATTAAAATGCATCCTTCTTGGTTTTGTTTCAGATCCATCCGATGGTGAAATATTGCCCAGAATGATGAAGGATCTCTGAAGAACAACTTTATCTACACCTGAAGATTGCTTATTCTTGATCCCTTCCTCAATGGGCTCCCGCAGCCATGGATTCTTTCACAACCAGCACCAGCACCACCACCACCGCAGCTCCACCATGCCCAGCCCGGCTGTGCCCAGACTGATGGCGGAGCCGGGCAGCATGCTCGGTGGCATTGCCCAAATCACTCCCACGCTGTTCCTCAGTCGTGGCGCCATAGCATCCAATCGTGGCCTGCTGCTGTCTAAGGGAATCACATGTGTAGTGAATGCCACCATCGAGCTGCCAAATTTCAACTGGCCACATGTAGAGTATGTAAAGGTTCCACTGGCTGATGCACCACACTCGCCTATAGCGCTGTACTTTGACAGTGTTGCAGACAAGATCCACAGCGTTGGGCGGAAGCGCGGCGCTGTGCTAGTGCACTGTGCCGCTGGTGTGAGCCGCTCAGCCTCGCTCTGCCTTGCCTACCTCATGAAGTATCATGGTGTGTCGCTAGCCGAGGCACACGCCTGGGTAAAGGCCCGGCGGCCTGTCATTCGGCCCAACGGTGGCTTCTGGCGCCAGCTTATTGACTACGAGCGCAAACTGTTTGGCAAGACGTCAGTGAAGATGGTTCAAACGCCGTACGGGGTCATTCCTGACGTTTACGAGCGTGATCGTAGAAACCTGGCACCTTACTGGGGCCTGTAAAGAAACAGAAGGGGGGGGGGGGTTTCAGGAGACACAGATAAAAATTAAAAGTGAGTAGATCTGATCAGTGAACTGTGGTGATTGGTGACTGGGTTTCAGCAGCAGCATTTTGTGTCTGGATACAGGGCCAAACACTGAGACTCATGTCAATGCTGAGTGCTGAACACTGAGACACGTATCAGTGTATTTTTCTGCAGCGTTGAGTTTCCAGGAGACATCAGTCGTGACAGAACATGAGCTATTGTTGATTAGGTAGATGAAGTGGAAGTGGGAGGCAGAAGTCAAAGCCTTTAGGGCACCGTAAGAAAGTGATGCAGATTTCCTAATCGGCTCAGTAGTGTGATGACGTGCCAGTTCTGCCGACATCTCTTCTTCTGAGGCAGCAATCTGTTCTCTATTAATGGTAGCATTTTCAAGCATATTTGTGAATAGGATTGTTTACTGAAAGTAAATAAAAGCCTCAAAAAGCTGAAATAGGTTAAACATTAATCCAGGGCTTTATTTAATGAAAATATTCCAACTAATTAAATATTAGGCTCATTATTTAATTATTATATGTATACAATAACATTCTTGCTATTTATTAAAGCTTTTTTTTCCTGCTCCATATTAGGTCTAAATTAACACTTTATAGGCTACCTGTTTTGAGTTTTGGATTAACTTCATTTAAGTGAGCAGACAAATCCGTCAAAATAACACAAAAAATAATCTATAATAAAATGTCACAGCTTTGATGTTGGTGGGTTGAAGTTTTTTAATGACTGTAACAAATGAAAGAAATAAGACTTTGAGAAACAGCATAAATTATAAGAATAGCTGATACGACTGAGAGGCTTTATTAAATGATTTTCTGGGGGATAAATAAGCATCTTAACAGATAACAGAATTTTAGAAATCAAAACAATGGTGCTGCTAAAAAAAAGGGAAATTTGGGAACTTTATTGTTTTGATATATTTCCAAATTCAAAATAATAAAGTCTTTTTTCAGCTACAAATGATTTGATGATTTTGATTTTGGATTGTTTCTTTTCTTTATAAGCATTTCCTTTATTACACACACACACTTTCACATGATTATGGTTGGAGGACGTGAGAACGTATTCAATATGTCAATTAAGGGTCATGGTCTGTCATGGAAGTATATATAAAGATGAAAAGTTGAATATGATGAAATGAATAAAGTGTTTTAAACTTTTGTGTTTAAAAATAAACACGTTTTGGTTTCGGCAGCTTCTTCTTCAGGTTTTTATTAATATTGTGTTAGATCAGAATCAGACAACTGATTGAATATTATATAAAGACTTGTTGGATTGTTTCCGCAAGATATTTCCTGTTCGTATCAATCCCAATTCTCCTGATATTTTAGATTGATAATTCCTGAACATTTTACTGCCAAGTGTAACAATCAGTTCTGTGCTGAACTCAGAGTTTACGATGACCCATTAGTTCCTCAGGAGCTCTCGGCTGCACTATTATAAACTGTTGTAGAAATGACATTATTTACATTTACACTATTTACTATAGTGTCACCCAAATGAGGATGAGGTTCCCTTCTGAGTCTGGTACCTCTCAAGGTTTCTTCCTCATATCTTCTCAGGGAGTTTTTCCTTGCCGCCGTCACCTCCGGCTTGTTCATTAGGGACAGGGAAAGATATATAGTATTGTAAACTTTAAATTAATATTTTTTAATTAATTTTAAACTTTAATTGTATATATATATATGTAGGGGGCACGGTGGCTTAGTGGTTAGCACGTTCGCCTCACACCTCCAGGGTTGGGGGTCCGATTCCCGCCTCCGCCTTGTGTGTGGAGTTTGCATGTTCTCCCCGTGCCTCGGGGGTTTCCTCCGGGTACTCCGGTTTCCTCCCCCGGTCCAAAGACATGCATGGTTGATGTGTGATTGCGTGAGTGAATGAGAATACAGAAAATGATCCATAATGTTAAAAACACCTTCAGACCATTAAGAATTGAGAATTCAACAGCGTCGTAGTGAAGGCTTTGCTTACTGAATCATTAACATCACATGTCTGTGAAATCCTGAAGCCCATACAGAAGTAAAATCAATGGAACTCAGCAGTGCAGAAATGGACAGAAAACGGGTCGAGAGCAATGATGAAATCATTAGCAAACCTCTGGACACCTGCTGCTTGTCTGTGATTACTATCAGCATTGCATTGGTGAGTTTGAGGGGAAGGAAAGCGAAGACGTGTACGTGTACACTCCGGGTATATACTTAATATATGTATAATAAAATCTGATCCTTTTTAATTTCCATATTATATAAATATCATTTTATTTCAGGTGGATTGTGTGTTGCTGGAGTGGAATATGTCTGAAAGGATACACATTAGGATTCTAATAAATGAACCACAATAGCAATTCTACACAGCATTTTAATAGCCATCACCTTTATCTACAGCCATGTTATTAACGCTCAAAGTATTTTCTGTAAATACGCTCAATTTTGTCTGAAGTGTAAAAAGAACAAGCCATTTTTTATGAGCACAACCTTTCATTGTTCTTTAAGATACAACAGAGAATAGAACACTGTAAAAGACAGTTAAAGTTTAATGGTCTTGTCTGGTCATGATGTGTTATGAAAATATAATAACAGATAATCCCACACCCTCCATTTTCATGATCCACTTCCAGTTAACTGACAGCACAGGCCCTGATGAGCATGAGCAAGAGGAAACACCTTCCTGTCCTTCTGCATGAACGTCTAAATTATGTTGATCTCTACGTAACTCTACGTTATCCAGTGTAAATACTACAGTGAAAGTCTTGTTTGCTTTCTGTTTAAATGACGAACACGGCGTTCTTTATAGATGGCTGTCAGGTCTCTTATCATTCGGTAGGTAAAACTCAGACACTGCAGTCCTTCAAACAGGCAGAAATACAAAGAAAAAAAAATTTCAATGTCAATAAATTATTCATTTTTTTGTTTCTTTACATCAGCAAACATTCACAAAACACTCAGTACCATAACAGGCCAAGTTGGAAAAAAAAAGTGGGGAAAAAGACAACAATAAATTAAGAAAGAACAAAACTTCAGAACCAGTTTTTCCCACTTGTTCCCCAGCAGCAGAGGCGGATGAGAGAAATCACAGCAGGTCGGGAAGGATGAGGCCAGGAGGCTTGGGCTCTACACGGTTAATCCAGAAATTAGCACAGCTGGCGTGGTACTGGTGCCCGCCGTACGTCAGCTTGAAGTTATCCGTCTCGGAGTTAAAAGCCTGTCCGCGGCATACGAGCCGCCAGGGAAGAGCAGAAACAGAAAGCGTTTAGGTTGAATCACATTAATTACCATTCATCTAAAAAAAAAAAAAAAAGTGCTTTTCTGACTATAACTGTTGTCGTCACAGTGTCAGTCAGTGTAGGAGTGTGATCTGTTCAGACTGGGGTTAGGTATTATACATTAAAGACACACCACAGTTAATCTATGGATATTATCCCAAATGTCTTCTTAATACTGCTAAAGTCTTAATTCCTAAAATCTCTATCTAATAATTATTATTATACAATTTTGGGGTGCACACACACACACACACACACACACACACAGGACACTTTGTATGGTGTGGTTAGGTCAGTAAGCATGTATTGCGTGTGTATTGCGACTGCTTCACACGATTTAAAGGAGATTGCGCTCATCATCACAGTGTCTATATACGGAAGCGGAAAATGAGCACGCTATAGAGTTCGATCAACAAGCCAAATTTAACACTATCTTCCTGAAAGCCACAGCTGCTGCTCTGTGTGTGTGTGTGTGTGTCTGTGTGTGCGCTATGAGGCTTTGGGTTTGCATTCCTGGTGAAATCTATGACTCATATGTAGTGAATCACAGCCTCCTACACAGAGAGGCTGTAAAATACATATATATACATATATAAGTATATACATATGTGTTCCTATTAAACTGGCCAGGGGGTTGTGTGTGTGTGTGTGTGTGTGTGTGTGTGTATGTATATATATATATATATATACACACACATACATACATACACACACACAACCCCCTTTAATTTAAGCCAGTTTAATAGGAACACCTGCTATCTGATCAGCAAACCATGTGGCGGCAGCAGCAGAATGCATACAAATCCAGCTCAAGAAATGGGAATGGGGAAAGTGTGATGTCACAGCGTTAAACCACGGCCTGGTTGATGGTACCAGATGGAATCTCCTAGGATTTTCACACACAACAGTCTAGAGTTTCCACAGCAGTTCTGTGGGGTTTGATGATAGAGGTCAGAGGAAAAAGGTCAGACTGCTTTAGAGCTAACAGAATGTCTACAGTAACTTTGTGCTGTTCATCTGTGTGAGCAGAAAAGCATCTCGGCAGTCAGACCTTGAGGTGAATGAGCTGTAACAGAAGACCACATCAAGTTCCTCTCCGACCAGCCAAAATCAGGGATCTGACGCAACAGATATTAGACAACTAAATATTTTTAATTGAGGCTCTTGGACTGGATCTGCATGATTGTAATGATGCTTTGTGCTGTCACATGACGCTGTGACTAAATAATTAGATGACTGAGCACAGCTCGTTCTTCATTTCAGTCTATTACAACATTCCATTTAGCCATTTAACGATTATGTGACACTGCAATAGACATTTCCATAATTAAAAAGGCTAATTTCATGTTGACATATTCCGCAGGCAGATGAAGGACCGCAGATGGGGAAAAGGTCATCTGAACGGGACAGAGTTCAGCTCAAAGGTTAATTACAATCAGAATCCAGGCTTATATGTGAACAGCTGTAAAGACCTCCTCATGTCCTGGGGAGAATACATCAGTATAACAGTAAAGTCTTCAGAAAAATAAAGGGGGAAAAAAAAAAGCATAGGTGTTTACCGTTAGCTTTGTGCCTGGGTCTTTTGTCAGTGCCTGAAAGTATTATAAACATTGTTATGGATGTCTGAACTAAAGAAGACCTACGAGTTTTAATGTGTAACAGCCCATATAAACCTCACAGAAACAGGCAACATAGGAAATGTTCACAAATGTGATTTAAATAGAAATTTGTGTAGCAAATCTTTGGAAGGAAATCAGAGTTAAATTGTGTGTGTGGTGACAGATCAGTTATAAATCATGACAGGGTGTGATGATGCTTTAGGAAAATAATGAAACGTGGTGGTCATGTAGCCCTGATGAGAAGCTGTAGAAACACCACCACAGTTGATTATTTTCCTATAACAGTACATCTCATAATGTTTAATTCATTTTATACCACAGCTATTTATTAATGATAACATTTCTCTAAGTAATTAAACAGCGTCCCTGTGGTGGCGTCCCTGTGGTGGCGTCCCTGTGGTGGCGTCCCTGTCTGTGGAAGGAGACGAGTGTGAGCCGGCAGGTAGTGTGTGATGATCATCACCTGTGTCTCACTGGAGTTTAATTATGTGTATGTTTTGCCTAAAACCCACTAGTGAGAGCAAGACAGAGCGAGTGTGACTCTGCTTGGCAGAGCTTGTGAGACCCACACAAGCCAAAAAGTGTGAACTTGAATCTGACAGAATGAAAGCTGCCAGTTTTGTTTTGGTTGTGTTTTGATAAATGTAATGTCTCACGGGTCTTTCTCTATGCCCTCACACCGACATTACATTACCTAGTTTTTATTGTTTTGAGAATTCAGCAGCACTGTTGTATATAAATCATAATGTGCAGGGGACAGTCAGCGGTGAAGAGTCAGCTTCAGATCGCTGTGACAAACATGTCGTGACTGTGTAATACCTGCTGGATAGTTTAGTTCAGGGGTGGCCAACCAGTCAGAGACCAAGAGCCACATTTTTACTGTGTTACCGCAAAGAGCCGCATCATACACATGGGCACACATGAACATCACCTTTTTTTCACCTAAAAAGACACAAATACAAACTTCGATATGAACGTAAGAGCCGCATGAAACCAGGCAAAGAGCCGCCGCGGGTTGACCGTCCCTGGTTTAGTTACATGTGACGTCGCACTAATTTACAAAGATACTACCTGTGAGCGAAATAAGAGGATATTGTAATTTCATTCAAGAATTAAAAAAATTAAATAGGCAAATATTTGTGTACATTTTTGATGATATAAATGTGTCCTAGGAATTTTGTACTTTATATTCCTTATAAAAAATGTTCTAGCTTTTTAAAAAAACAACATCTGTGTCAGAAATAGCTAGCAGCTAGTTGCCCATTCCTGATGGTCATGAGCCTCAGCTGATATGCAGCCAATTCCAGTGAAGTCCCACAGAGACGAGCTCCATCCTGTAGACCTTTCCCATCAAAAACACCACACCGATGCCTCTCCAAATCTAAAGCTGTACGTTTCAATTCTTTCCAATAAGCAGCTTTTCGATCTTTCAGGTGACCGGTGTAAAGCAGTAATATGATCGGATTGGACTTGGGGCTGTACGCAGGAGCTGTTGCACTGCTCACGTGAGGGGTTTCATCAGTTAAACGTATTTGTGATTAGATTCAATTTTCAGCAGTGTTTTTGTGAAAAGGTGACGGATGGCTGGGACTCATCTGGATATTAATACACTACAGCAAATAGGCTGCACCTCGGCTTTTATTCACTACTGGCGAGATTAGCACTCATTCATTTATTCATTTTGGAGCCAAGAAAATTGCGTGAACCCGAGAATTTAGAGCTGGAAATCCACCTGCTGCAATGTTTTTTTTTTTAGAAGATGGCAGGGAAGCAGAGAACCGATAGGGAACCCACATGGATATGGAGAGAGAGACAGACAGTAACCTGAGCTCAGCCTGGAGCTGTGAGGAGGAAAAGCTACCAGCCGTATCATTGTGCCACCACCTACTAAATCAGCTGCTTCACCCTTCTACCAAACTGAGGTGCCAAAATGACATGTCACCATAACTCATCAACAGTCTCTCTAGAGTTCTGTACAACAGCGTGTGTAATAGAACAGGAGCCACAAAGATCTTCAGCAGAGTTGTTTAGAGCGAGAGAACGATATTAACTACTTCTGAAGATAACGTATATGCTACAGAGTGTCCAGCTAGCTGCTATAGACATGGGTCATTCTGGCACCAAAGAGCAGGAGGAGGAGCACCAATTTCCCTAAAAGCACCAAAATAAAAGATCAGTGTCGTACTTTTTTAAAGAGACGTCCAAACGTGTTCTCCTCTTTCTTCTACAAAAGAACCAAAGGTCAAAGCAGAGTTCAGTCTCGGACCTCGTGTGAAATTGAATTTAGGGCTTTTGTGAAAACATCGTGGCAAAGATAACAGCAAACAAACTAGCGATAGATGAATATATCTGGCCTGGTAGGCAATGCAGACCTTGCTGCGTGAATCCACGTTGAGCAGACACACTCCACACGCCAGCTCTTTGGCGTTCTTGATACCATGCTTCAGGATACAGGAGGAGAAGTCCAGGGAGCTTTCATCAGGCTGGAAAACACACAGACACACACACACAGAATCAATGCCTATGCTCTAGAAAGAGTTTTCAGACTCCTCCAAGCCTTAAGCAGTAAAAAGAATCTCATCCAGTCTGCTGATCAAAACACCTGCACAGAAAAAGTAAAAAGCCCCAGACGAGACACGATGCTTTTGGATTGCATGAAAAGAAAATTCACATTCTGCCTTCCAACTCCCACTCGCTCTTGCCTGTTGCTCTCTTGCTTACACAGATCTGCTATCTGAAAAGCAATATTCTCCCAGGAGTCAACCTCAGACTGAGCACAAAGCTCAATCTCTCTATTTTCTGTTCTTTCTCTACGCAGCACTGACCAGCAATGTGGCTCACTGCACCTCAGAACGCAGAAAAATACTTCAAAATTGTATCGAATGACGTTCCACCTGACTGTAAAATTAGATCTGTGTGGAAAAGCTACAGTGTGCTTGAAGTGTTTCATTGTGATGGTGGAATTACTCACTGAGAGGTTGGCCAGAGACATGAAGCCCATGAGGTTGTTCCACACACGGCTGATGTCTTTCAACAGCTCTTGCAGTTTCTCTGAGCAAACAGCTGTGGCCTTGATGCCCAGCTCCACTCGCCTGGCCACACGGTACACCTCCACCACACCTAACACACACACACACCACTTTGATTCAGTATCGAGTTGAGAACACTGTCCATTCTTCATGTCTCCTGATGGGTTTTTAGCATGTCATCAAATGTTCATCCATCATAAACACTCGTCTGATTTGTGATCTCTTAACAAGAAAAGTTTTGTACTGTTGGTACATAAAGTTGATGTCTAACACTAAGAGAACACTAAATTATGATGCTTTGATTATGATTATAAACTATTGATGCTACTGCCAGAGTCCTAGCTGCTATAGCAGATATATATATATATATATACACAGTATTGTTCAGAATAATAGCAGTACAATGTGACTAACCAGAATAATCCAGGTTTTTAGTATATTTTTTTTTATTGCTTCATTGCAAACAAGTCACCAGTAGGTGCAGTAGATTCTCAGAAAACAAACAAGACCCAGCATTCATGATATGCACGCTCTTAAGGCTGTGCAATTGGGCAATTGGTTGAAAGGGGTGTGTTCAAAAAATAACAGTGTGGCATTCAATCACTGAGGTCATCAATTTTGTGAAAAAACCGGTGTGAATCAGGTGGTCCCTATTTAAGGATGAAGCCAGCACTTGTTGAACATGCATTCGTGTTCAACATGAATCGTTCAAGACATTGTTCAGAAGAACAGCGTGATTAAAAAGTTGATTGGAGAGGGGAAAACCTATAAGGAGGTGCAAAAAATTATAAGCTGTTCAGCTAAAATGATCTCCAATGCCTTAAAATGGAGAGCAAAACCAGAGAGACGTGGAAGAAAACGGAAGACAACCATCAAAATGGATCGAAGAACAGCCGTTGACTGTACAAACTCACAACTATTTTGTACAAACGTTTTTGTTTCTAGGATCCTGTGAATCACTAAACTAATATCTAGTTGTATGACCACAGTTTTTTAAAACTGCTTCACATCTGTGTGGCATGGAGTCAACCAACTTGTGGCACCTCTCAGCTGTTATTCCACTCCATGGTTCTATAACAACACTCCAATTCATTTACATTTCTTGGTTTTGCTTCAGAAACAGCATTTTTGATATCAGCCCACTCGGTTGGATTAAGGTCCGGGGATTGGGCTGGCCACTCCATAACATTCATTTTGTTGGTTTGGAACCAAGACTTTGCTCGTTTACTAGTGTGTTTGGGGTCATTGTCTTGTTGAAACAACCATTTCAAGGGCATGTCCTCTTCAGCATAAGGCACCATGACCTCATCAAGTATTTTGACATGTGCAAACTGATCCATGATCCCTGGTATGTGATAAACAGGCCCAACACCATAGTAGGAGAAACATGCCCATGTCATGATGCTTGCACCACCATGCTTCACTGTCTTCACT
>NC_083474.1:5198108-5228108 GCF_030014155.1 Tachysurus vachellii
GAAGAGAAGGACCAAGTGTACGTTAACACACTGGTTAGACTCAGACTCTCAAATGATACACATCAGTCACAGATGACCATCACATCACTCTCATCTATTGCAGCACAGGACACACTCATCAGATTAAGTGCCAAATAGAGGACAGGGAAAAAAAACAGCACTTTCATTGAAACAAATGACATTTCTATTGAGGGGAGAGGTGCAGGAAAAGCAAATAAGCTTTTAGCAACAATAATTGGCAGCAGATTAATGAACGAGGAGGCTGTTAATGTTTGCTCATGGCTTTTGTCTGGCCGTGTTCCTCCGTGTCTGATACACTTGGTAGGATCCTCAGTCACAATGCTGCCATCTAATGTTAGCTGAAATAACAAAACGGAGCAGCTGAATGCAGCTGTGGGTCTGCGCCGTCTGGGCACAGAACCGGAGAGGAACGGACTTGGTTCGTATGAAGAAGATTAGCATCAGTGCTACAGAGACGAAGCGTTTGTAACATCCTCAGATCATTAGATATTTTTTCATTCAAATCTTAGCTATGTTCTTCAGATTAGTCCTTAAATTTCCCTTTGATTTTATGTCTCACACATTACAGTTTACAAAAATAAGCAACATTGAACTTTGTTAATCTGCCTTTTCAACCCCCCCAAGTTCCCACCTCACCCACAGTGTGACTCACTCACCTTGCACGGACAAATCAAATGTGGCGAGCTCATTCTTGATCATCTCCTCACTGGACTTTGCTTTTGGCTGAGCACTCGCCTTCAGGAAGTCGGATTTGCCAAACTTGGGCTTGTCTGCCTGGAAAGCACCAAAGTCGTCTGGCACCTCAGGATGCGTGACCTCAAGACCGGCATCGGCTGCGTCAGATTTTTCTGAAACAGTGCTGGCGAAGTCACCAAAATCATCATCCTCTTCCTCTCTGGGTGCATGCTGGGCAGAGCTGAAATCTGCAAAGTCAGCGAACCCTGCGTCTTCGATGGGGAACGTGGTGACTTTTTCTAGTGTGGTGTGTGTGATGTTCTCCGAGCTGCCGAATGACGTCTCCTTCTTGTGAAGTGTGGCTGAGGAAGGCAGCACGGACACAGAAACTCCCTGGGCTTTCGTGCCCTGTCCGGACGGGGCATCGTCTTTGTCGGACCAATCGCAGCTGGACAGGACGCTGATGCCAGAGCTCCCGAACGGATGGAACTTGAGATCATCGACGTCTGAAAGAGAACAGAAACCTGTGTGGCTCCAGATCATGAAGCTAAACCACTGAAATAAAACAAAGCCTCACTTATCCTTAAATCAGAAAGTGACATGAATTGTTGGTCCAACAATTCTCTTTAATATTAATAGTTAAACACAGACTTGCTTCCCTGCTTTCTTTGTGTCTATGTGGACCAAGATCACATGGTATACACATGACGACTCTGGATTCAAACCTGTCTAAGGCCTTTTCATCAAACACTGCCATTAATACCGCATTTATAAAAGCTCATTAGTTTCAAATGATTTGATTGTTTGAATTTCTGTTAATAATTATATCTGTATAGAAACCTTCTATGGCTAAGCCTGTTTAGTGTGAAGTCTAACTTACCTGTGGCACTGCTACTGACCACACAACCTGTTCTACTCTTGCCATATTTCACCCTAGCTAATAAAAATGAGCTATGAAATCTTGTTAGAAATAATAACCATCAGATAAACAGCACCAACCACAGAGTTGTTGACACTAATTTTGTAGCTATGACTTTTCTGACTGTATAAAAAATTGTCACACAACTTTATCACAGTGAAAAAATGACCAGCATTTAAAAACACAGCCACAACATAGCTGTGTGTGTGTGGTCCTGGTAAGAGCGAGCACATCAGACTTCACACCAGCACACACACACACAAACACACACACGTCAGTGACACTGCTGTGCTGAGATGGTGCTGATGATCCAGCATCCAAATACTAAATGTTCTGCAGTGATTTCAGTTACAGATCAGAGTCGAGCTTTGCTTTTACTATAATAACACACAAACAAGTGTTGTTGGTCTTTCAGCTGTCTTTTCCCTGTTCAAAAGCACCACAGCGGACTGTGTTTTGCCGCTGGTTTTTATGTCTGATGCCCTTCCTGACGCAACCCTCCCATCTCACCCGGGCTTGGGACCGGCACGGAGTTAACTCTTCGGTGACTGGGTTTGAACTCAAACACATGCAGGATAGTAAAAATAAATAAATAAATAATAAAGTCTTCATCTTTACGGATGAATTGACATTTTTCAAACATTTAGCTTAGAGATTTATGTTACAGATCATTTAACGCTGTCTTCTGAGAGGTAGAGGTAGGTTTCCTTGTTCAGAGCGAAATCTCTGCTGGGTCTCAGTAGCGCTTCTCACAGAGCATGTGTCTCTACACACACCAGGTTTGGTGTTTCAGCCTGTAGCTCACCAGAGGTATTAAAAGTTTTTGTTCCCAAATTCTGCTGTTTGAGATTTCATTCATATTCTGCAGAATGTTCATTGGATTCTTCACCACGTGTTCTGCACACATCACCAGAAACATCTGCGGATAATATAATTAAGTATCTTCAAGTAAGTTCAAGTGTTTAGTCCGTCGGTCCATGTTTACTACAAATACACTTATCGTTTTCCTAATTATTTCTTTTTCCTTAATGACATATCGGTCGTATTCATTGTACCCAAAATGTGTTTTTGCTCGTCTGTTTTATTTTCGCCACTTTTTTGTTTCTAAAGAATCGGCACGTTCTCTGCATGCAGTTTTGTTTGACACGACTGCTTGCGTAACCCATTTGTGAAATTGACAAGGAACTTGTGCAGTGTGCTTGTTGATTGCATGACTAAACAGATCTACTATCTGGTTAGCAAGAGGAAGAAAGAAGGAAAGGTGAAGAAGTAAGAACGGCACACGTTTCTGCTACACCAGCATTCATATTTATTACGACAACATTGGCAGAGAGAGAGAAAGATAGGTCACAAAAAAGTCTGTTGTTACAAGAGCTTCGCCAAACACTTAAAAGGTCTCCTTTTTTTTTTGTCATTATGAGAATACAAAGGCATGCAGAGTTGGGTGAAAATGTGGGGAAAAAAGCAAGAATGTTAAAAGAGAGAATCCCAAAACCAGAACTGAGAAGGCACATTCACAGACTAAAATGTTATCGTAGGTTAAAGACACATTCTAGTTGTGCTGAAAAAAGAGAAAGCAAGAGAGAAATCGATCGATACAGAACATTTACTAAGCAAAGATAAAAGGTGAATTAAAGTACAAGTTCTTTGCAGTTTTTCACCCTTTGAGGAACTGAAAGCATCATTAAAATCTCTCACACTTTCAGGACTTTCAGGAATCCTGATATAAGGTCTGCTTTGCATTCACCCAAACATCTACTTCTGTTCTTATGACTTGCCATTTCATTGCTTTTAATCAGAGCAATCAGCCAGACTGGATTGTGTTGGGTGGCATATAGCTTAGGTTGTGTTCCTGCAGCCAGGTACTCAAAGGGTTAAAGAAATAGTGCTAGCCAATCAGAGCATTGGATTGTTTGAGTGACAGATGCAGAACTAAGAGAACAGAGACAGTATCCTTTTTCTCTCGCCAACCTGATGTTCAGAGCTCCTATGCACATGTTCTTAGCAAGAACACCACAAGTGGTTCACAAGTAAGTAAGTAAATAAATAAATAAATAAATAAATAAATAAATAAATATTTTTAAAAAAAAAATTGGGACCTTATTTCGTCCTGACAAAGCAGTAAAATAAACATCACATCAGCATATAAAACACTGTGCAGAAATACTGATTATAAACACATACAAACACAATCCGGAGTATCGGTCGGTCTATCTATCAATAGTCTGAAAATAAATGAGAGTATACATATATTCCTGTAATAAAAATACACTATTAATTCAACATGTCTACATTTACTTGTCCATAAATGGAACCCATGTCTAGAATCCTAGCAATATTTTTACTGCTTTCTTGTCAATTTCACAAATTGCAAAGGCAGATACAAACTGTGGCAAACAAAAGCAAGGGAAGATGAGAAGTAACACGGTGTGTGTCCTGTGAGAACCACTGGAGGCTGAGACACTCTGGTGAACCGGGATAACGTCACATGCACACTAAGGGAGCACGTTTTGGGGGCTTGAAACACTTGGGAAAAGAGATACTGTCTCATCAAAGGTTAGCAACACACATCCAGAGCTTAGTGAGGTGCTGAGAAATTCAATACTTGGTGGTAATGAAGGTACTGAGTTCAAATCGCTGGACCTAGAAGCAGCACGTCTTATTCTGTCTCAATTAGGGCTGGGCGATAAAACGATAACGATATGTATCGCGATAGACACGTGATCGATATCACTAAAAAATGTGTTCGATAAAACGTTCGATATTTTTTATTCTTTGCTGGATTCCTCTTCAGTAACTGTTGACTGATAAGCAGAAAATGAGTGCAATAAAAAAGTGAATAGTTCAACTTCAAGTGTGATTAGAGTAAGAATAACTTGAGTTACTTTTTCATATTTCTGCAGGTTTGATATTACAAACAATGTTACTGTAGTGTATCAGGTTTGTTTTTTATATTACAGATGTATCTCAGTCTACCTCAGTTTTAATTACGTTTAAAAAACACTTCACATATTTTAAAACACATCTAGTGAACTTAAAGAGTTCTAGTGAACTCTAGTGAGCACTAAACTTGCACTAAACTCTCAGGTTTCTCTATGTTTATATTTAACACTTTGCACTATTTTATTACACTTTATTAAGCATTTCTTACATTTTCTTTCATTTTGCACCTTAAATGTTAAGAGATAATTAAGTGTTCATTGTGACTTTAGACTTATGTTTACATTTTAATTAGTTGAGTTTTCCTGGTTGTTGACATTTCTGTCTTAATAACTGAGGGGATTATGATCAGAGGAAGGTTAAGTTTAAAATAAAAATGTTTAAATGTAATATATTTCTCCTGGTCCTTATTTTAAATGGGTCATAAAAAATATCAATTATTATTGATATCGACCGATATGAAACACTGATATCGTGATACAGTTTTCAGCCATATCGCCCAGCCCTAGTCTCAATTGCTTTTAATGCATCAGCCAAATGAACCAGTGTCTATATCTGAACTCTGGATTTGCGTGATAACCTGAACAGAGGCATGTGTATCAGGAATACAAAAACTTTCCAGAAGAAAAAGACATACATGACCAATTTCCCTAGAACACTGTTGAGCTCAATGATGCAGGACACTCTGACTTTAAGGATTTTAAAGCAGAGAATCGTCTAGTGGAGCGATAAAAAAAAAAAAAACAACAACAGAATTTAACACTAGCAGGCTGTGATAATAAGGCAATGGGGACTGTTTTACCTTTAGCTCCTTTCCAGCAGACTCAGAAAAGTAGCGTCTGTACTCTGTACTATGTCCTCAACGCTTCCTGACACTGGGCTGATATCATGACCGAGCTGAAGGTTAATGGAATGATGTAATGCCTTGCATGAAAATGAGACATGATGAGCCACGGAGGGAGAGATGCTGTGTAAATAAATGATGATTGACAGGGCAGAAGGAAATTAATATGAGAGAAGTCTTATTAAAGCTTATTCGAATTCAGGGGACGGTGAACACACTGGGCTAAAGACCGGCATCAACGTTTCAGCCATAAACGCTGACGGACGCGAACTGAATGAAAAAGCGTCTCCGTTTTAAATATCGATGCTGCAGCTATAAATGTCATCATTTTGGCCAGATCAGACGTGATTCCCACTGACTGGATGTTTGGAAATGCCTTAAGTTGAAAGTTGATTGTGATTTCATTTCAAAGCTATTTTACAGTAAAGTGCAGTTTGGTTCATTAAAAAGCTTTTAAACTGGCAACTACAATTCGGTTGGCCGACTTAAATGACTGAACTGTTTTTACACTTTCCTATTAAATAAATGTCAATAATAATAATAATAATAATAATAATAATAATAATAATAATAATAATAATAATTGTTTAACAGTCATGTTTTTAAAGTTTAATTTGTCCTTTTCGGCAGCAATAAAAAAATAACCTAAGTCTGTAACTGAAGGGTTTAAAAATTCAGCTTTAGCCAAGGCAGAAAAAGAAAGTTTGTATATTTTAGTGCTTTACAACCAGAAAGTGATCATCTTTTTTTATACGAACATTAAGAAAAATATGAATAAATATAAAATCCTGATATGAAGCACAAGGCAATGTTTTAAGATAAAGAAAGTGGGTATTAAGTTATGAACTACCAAAATGGAACCAGAGAGGGAAAATTTATTTTTATAAGCGATGCCCTTAAGCCCGTCACTAAGAGGTGAAGAACAAAGAGAAATCTAGTGTTCTTTCACTCGCAGGATAATGATGATTAGTACAAAAAGAAACCAGTATAAAGCAAATAAACCAGTGTGTATGCACCATCTATGCAGTGTTCAGTGTGTAAAGGTTATGTCGTAGTGTACAAAGGGCCATTTCATTTTATCACATGGATGAACCTTCTCCTGTGAGACCAGGGTGGTAAAAATATATTGTGTTGCATCGCTACCCAAAAGCTGGCCCTGTAACCTAACATACAAAAGTGCAGGCAAAATCTCTATAGACACCTAACAGAGAGCACGATCATAGGTCGCTCTAAACACAGTGAATCTACACGACGTTCATTAATAAAGTGGACGCGGACGATCTTTACTGTTAGAAACGTTACAGAAAAGGTTTAAAGGAGAATAGGTGAGTTGTGACCAGGGTTGTAAAATTCCGGGAATTTTCAAGGCTGGAAACTTTCCATTGGAATTAACGGGAATATATGGGAATTAACTGGGAATTTTTTTTAAAAAATGCAGAGTTGCCTATAACAAGGAACATAAATGTAATTAAAAAAAATCTTGCAGCATAATTTTGTTTAAAAACAACAAGATTTAATGCAATTTAAGTTGAATCTGTACCCTGCGTTCCTCGGTCACTTGCACACAGCACACTGCTTACTGGAGGGCCATTGAGGCCAAACCCCCTGCAGGTACTTCTTACCCCTTACCCCGTAATTCTTCCATAACATGCACAGTAACACTTTATTTTAGGGTCATTTAACTAGTTGCTTATTAGCGTGAATATTAATAGAATATTGCCTATTTATTAGTACTTATTAAGCACATATTAATGCCTTATTCTGCATTACCTTACGCTACATTCTTAATTGTACCCAATACCTAAACTTAATAACTACCTTACTAAGCAGTACATTAGGAGTGTTACACATTCACAGATAATTTGATGACCCTCCCTCACACACTCACTAAATTTCCATAAATTCCCATAAAGTTTCCAATTTGGAATATTTCCAAAATTCCCCAGATTAAGTTCCTGTGGAAAGTTCCCGCCCCTTTGCAACCCTAGTTGTGACTAGTCACCTGCTTCATTGTACCCTGTGACGTTAGAGAGATTAGGCCTAGTATTATACTTTCCAACATTGAGAGCCCACTGCCGCTAAGACAAGCTTATTCTATACCCCGAAATCCAGATAAATACTGCCAGTCACGAATACTGATCGACTTCAGATAACTCAGGCTTATCGGAGATATTACAAAAGAAATAAATATGGAAGGATAAATGAACAAACCAATGTGAATGGAAGATGGTGAATGAAAGAAGATAAAATGGTATGGGCCAAGCTTTCAATACATCAGAAACATTTAGCCAGTCAAATCCAAATACTACTCCTCTCTATTCTGCTGGATCTGACAGTGAGAAGGCTGTGAAAAAGCCTGACCAGAGTGTTGGGTGTGATCCGGTATGTGTATGTGTGCGTCTCACCACAGCAAGCGTACTAATTCCTCACCTGCGGCGGGGGGCTGATGGGAGCTCAAGCCTGGCAGGTCCAATGAACTGTCAGATGCACCGTGCTTTAGCTCTCCAGCCACGTCTGATAACTTCATGTCCAGCTGCACAGAGAGAGCATCCTCCGAGTCATCTTTTCCCACGCTGCTGCCTCCGATAGACGGCAGGTCCAACGACTTAACCGAAGCAGAGTCCTCCTTGGCCTGTTTGAAGGCAGCCATCTTATCTACAAAGCTTTTTTCTTGGAATTTGGATGACTGAAAGTCAGCAAAGTCATCACTCTCCTTGCTGCTCTCAGTCGGCTGCTTCACAGGGTTACCAAACGACAGGAAATCAGCGAAGTCATCCTGTGCCGCAGCTCCTCCTGCTCCGGTTCCTCTCTGAGCTGAGGCAGCTGCCTCAGAGGCAGAAGATGAGGAAGAGGAGGAGCCAAAGAGTGCGAAGTCACCAAAGTCGTCGGGTTTGGGGCCTGCGGAAGGAAGGAGCAGCGAGGGCAAGGCAGAGGTAGAGGAGGAGGAATGGGAAAAACAGGTGGCTTTAGAGTCGACAGTGGAAGGAGGCGCTATGGAGGAAAAGAGGTCCAGGTCTGACATGTTTAGAGGGTTTTTAGGCTGTGCCAGGGAAGTCGGATGGGTCTGAGATTGCGACAGAGAGTGAGAGGAGCTGAAAGGAAGTGGAAATGAAGCAGGTTGGAATGTCTTGGCCTGGTCTGGAGGGTCTAGTGGAGAAGTGCTGTTGGCTGTTTTAAAGTCGGTGAAGCCGTCATCGGCACCAACGGACTTGAAATCAGCAAAACCTTCCCCTGAAAAGAGAAGAAGAGAGAAAACAATGATGAGGGTGACATCATTTCATAGTGACTTTAAAACACTAGACTGGCACAATATAGAGCCAGCGTTCGAGTCTCCATTGACCTAAAACTGTATTTCTTTCCTCTGTAGGATTGTGAAATGAAAAATAATTTAATTTCACAATCCTAGAGAGGAAAAAAAATACAGTTTTAGTTTAGTTTCCGACACTCCAGCTGAATTTTAGAATCACTCAGTGAGTCACTCAATGACCACGAAGAGACAAAAACACAAAAGAGCACCACACAACAGAAGCACCTCAAGCCACTCAGAAATGCAAACATGCCATGCTGCTGATTCAGGATGTTAAGAGGTTTTTTCCTAAAGAGATGTGGCTCTCTGTAGAAGCATGTTATGTCCTTTGTGTGGTGTTTCTCACACCACATACGGCTCTCGCCGTGAAAAACCGCAATTCTCTGTGGATTGGCAAGTTTCATCCATTTTACTGCTATCGAAGAGACGGAATGGCTCCATCGAAGCTACAAACCAAAACATTCACTCAGAGTGAAGGGAAAAGCAGCAGGAAAAAACCCTGCCATGAAGAGCTTTGTGGAAAAGAAGTCAACACCACTGTTAACTTACTGGAGCGCTCAGAGTTGCTCCCATTGGATTCTGTTCTAGTAAGATAGGGACACACATATATACCTGCATGAACGTACAGAACTTTATGTAGAAACAGAAGCACACTGAGGCTCGTTCGAAGCGAGACGGCTTTAACGAGGCCCGTATTTATAAAAATCGTTGATGTACTACTAATAAAATAGCTTCTATGTTTTACATGTTTCCAACCTGTATAAATCCATCCCGTATGTAGATTCCGAATAAATCGTTTTTCATGGGCCAATTGTGAAGTGTGAGAGTCTAGTCAAAGTGTTCAGCTTTTCCTGTTTGCACTGTTAACAAGTCTTACATCATTAATGACTGTTAAACAGAACACGGAGGACAAGAGGCACAGTGAGCACAGTAAAGTTACGCAAAATTAAAAGAAAATAAAATAAAATGTACACTGATTGTATTTTACTTGATATGATTACTTACATTTACTTTCATTTTAACACTCATTTATATAAGTTAGGAAATTTAGAGACTAATTATTGGGAATAACTGCACAAGAATGTTCACACCCATGGGTTTGATCACTCACAACTTCACCATCTACGTATAACTACTGGAAAGTGGGAAAGTCTTTGTAGTTTTGCAAAGTTTAGTAAGTCATAGATGCATAAATTAAGTATTGTTAGAATACAACCATAAATATATACACAAGCAGACTACACACTCGGTACTAGGCAGCCTCACGCAACTACTTTGTCTTTCAACAGTTTGCAACTTTATAGTGCAAAAAATGGACTTTAATCAGAGGTCCAAAGCATAGATTTTTCTAGGCTTTTTGAAATTGCTCTCTAGAGACAAAAGAAAGCGAAGCCCTTACAAGAAAAGGTCGGATTACTGGTTATGCTTCATACGGTGAAGTCAGCTGCCGTGGTTGTTCATTAATCAGTGAATAAATCTCTGCATGTATTCAGCTGTATACAGTGTAACTGTGTCTTATAAACATTCAGCATTTTAGTGCTGTCTAAACACTGTACATGTACTGAATGTCTTACTGAAGGTGCCCGTTGTGTGTGTGTGTTAGCTTACCTCGTTGCTACGTTATAAAACATTGTTATAGTACAGTGTATTGTTTACATTTTTTTTGTATGTTGAATATGAGACCTAGAGTTATTTGTGGTTTTTATTTTTTTATTTATTTTTATTTGTGGTTTTATTAGAAATTTTTATTCTGCACGAATGCCTGAAGAAAATGTATGTTAATGCACTCGTCATGTCTTGCGTCTGTCCGGCACCTGTTCCTACTGCTAATCCGACCTCGCTCTCATTTTACACAGATTAAATTGTGTAACATGTGCTTTATATGGTTTAACTGCTGACTCCATTAGTGAAAGACACATTCAGACACGTGTTTACATGGCTATTACTTTTCCATTAAACTGATTACTGTTCAATCAGATACATATTTTATTTAGACTGGGCTTTACTCTATTCTGTTTAAAGCAAATGGTATATTTTAATTCCAATTAAAGGTGGGGTCCGCGATGTTTGAAAAATGCTTCAGAAAACGGAGACGGGCCGACAAACAAAACTAACGTGTAGCCAATGAGCAGAAAGGGGCGTGTCTTGTCAATATGCGGCGGAGAGAGTGTTCAGAACGCATGTGTGACATTAGCAGAAAGAGACTGAAACATTGACTTGGCGGATAAAAACGAAAAGCGAAAAAAGGCTTACGCTAAGGTAAGTAGCAGGACCCGTGTTAATATAGGATCAGCTTTCCAGCGCTGGAGAGAACTGAACGTCTTCCGTGTGAAACAGAGCTAAACCTTTCACGGTACAACACACAGTACTACAAAAACACATTTGTATTACCATAGTATTACTCATTTAGTTCATTTATTGATAAAATATCCCCTCGGCCAGCTGCCCCAACAGGTTCCGCCATAATAGTTGCCTGGGTTATGTATGTATGTGTGGGGCGGAGCTATCAAAACAGGGGTGACACCCACTTGGATTAGGGGCGTGTTTGTTTTGGCGATTTCAAATGTCAACATTGGCTTTCAAACATCGTGCACCTCACCTTTAAGCAAGCAGTCAAATAACGTATCATTAGGATACATGTAAAAGTAGCTAATGTAACTGTACCTAACCATTTGTAAGAAAAGATCCGAACTCAAACTTTGTAGAAATGTATAATTACGGCTCATGATCTTAATGTGAAGTATTTGCACTGTGTAGGACTGGAAAATGCTTACCAACTGGCTTCCTGTCTGATGGATGCTCCAGCTCTCTAAACACACTGTATTTGTCTCCATGATCTAAATAAAAGACAGGAAATCCAGAATAACACAGAATGTCTCCATACATTGGTGAAATTCTCCAATGCAGTTACAAAATGTCATCCAAATAACCTTGTATTATGTTTCTGCCTTTGACTAAAGAAGTACGTATCGAAATCATTCTCACGGCTGGATCTTAAGGCTGTCACAAGGTTAACACTAGTTTATCATCAGTTCATCGTGTGTTTTTACAAAGTCGTGTAAAGTATGCTTCGCTAAGAAAATGACATTTTAGTAAAAAGGGTTAATTCCTTGCTATGTACAGAGACGTGGACACACTGCTATATACAGCAAATCTTTGGAGAACACACTTTATTTCTGTCACAGTAAATTGATCAGAAATTCCTTAACAGCTAAGACAATAATTCGGTAGCGCCGATGCTTGGCATTGGCCAAAATGGAAACTCAAAGTACTGCGAGGTTGAGGAAGTATACAGAGAGGGCGTGTGCATGTCTACACATGAGGTGCTGTGTTCTGTACCTGAGACAGGAGCTGCGGGTTCTGTTGGATGCTCCACTGACAGGTGTTTAAACACTGCATACTTATCAGAGGTAGACGAGGTTGAAGAGCTAGAGACTGGAGTCAGCATGGCTGGAATGCTGTAAAGTGCACACACACACGTACATGCACGCGCACCACACACACACACACACACACAAAAACAATTGTCTACATTTGTCCAATTGAAACAACCCAGAGGTGCCAGCAATGTTCCTTAAATGATCTCTGTTCCGACACCACATGGGCTCACACTGTGCGATTTTTCATAATCCTTCATGATTGTTGCTTGTCTGAGTGTACGAACATGATTCCCGTGTCAGAGCGTCAGAGCATGTCAGTTGTCATCATGTCAGACTGTACGTCAGTCAAGACGCGGTAAAATCGGATGCACACGAGAAGACCGTGACGCCTTCAGACCGCATTCTCTCGCTAAAATGGCAGGTAGCAGCAAATGAAAACAATCTGTAGGGTTAATTTTGTTTAATTTTGTCTAAACGCGTCAACCGGTTCAGCGCTCCTATTGGTTCTTGGTTTGAAACTTGTCGTAGGAGATGTCATACTGCAGGTAAGTGTCTGATACTGCCAGAACTTCATGGATCGTGACGACCAGCGACGACTGGCTGTTGGTGACCATGACAATATAATCAAAGACTACAGATTTTCAAAATTTGTCTCCGACGACCAAAATCATGGCCTAAATCGCACAGTGTGAGCCGGTCTTTATACAAATCGGAACTCATTTGGAACAATGTAATGTGACTTGGGTTGTGCCTATGATCCCAAAGCCATATCCACAGTATGGGAAGATCACAGATGGGAGCATGAGGGAGCTGCTCCTCTGAAAATGGTACTAGGTCATTAAACATCATGAAAGGAAACAAGAATGGACAGATATACCTGAACAGATTAGGGAAGAATTTGGAGAGAAGACGAACATTTCAACAAGACAGTAACCTGAAATGACCCTTGCTTGGTCTAGGCCAGGGGTGTCCAATCTCAGAGTGCACCTGAGTTAACTGAAAGCCAAGCTCAACTGATTAAACAGGTGAAATCAGGTGTAGTGATTGGAATGAAAACATGTAAAAAAAAAAAACACAACAACCCTAAACATCTCATGAATTCCCACTGAAATTTTATGGGGGATTATAAAGATGCAGGTACACACCGAGACCCTCTTAACCTTGGACAAATGGAGACGATTTGTCAAGAGGAATGGAAAAGCCAATTAGTAATGATATTACACTCAAAGCTTAATCTTTAGTCATATTATTTCAAAAAATGTTAGTCTTTAGTAACAATGGCTCTACAGGAACAAAAGTGTCTGATACTTTTTCTGCTCTCTGTAAATGTATTAAAGGAAAAAGTGCTCATGTTCATATCCCATGGAGGATAGAGAATAAGTGATCAGTGTTCACCTCTCACCTGCTTTGAGAGGAAGTTACGATGGGAAACGTTCCTGTTGTTTCTCCTTGAAATTCTGTGAACGAATCATCTCCAGCTTTTGGCGCCTCCTGAAAGTCCTGGAAATCATCATCATCCACCTTGGTTCCCTGGAGGAGGCCAACAATAAAGTGCATCAGATTTGTCAGGACAACTACTTCAGAAGACAGAAAACTGTTAGGGTCAGTTTAAGGTACGAGACCTACTGGGCAAGTGAAGGTTTACAGACTTTGAACACAAGTAACGGCGCTGGTACTGGAACTGAACAACTCCTGCATGAGCTATTTGGTTTCAGTAGCAGAACAGTTACGTTTACTTTAATGTATTTATGCCAGTTACCTGGACAGGTGGGAAATTGGCGATGAAGCTGTTGGATGGTTGTGCCAGGGAGTTGGAGGCCATTGGCATGACAGCAGGAGAGGCAGAGGGCATTATAGGCTGCTGATGCGTCAGGACAGCTGGCATTGCCATAGTCATTGCAGGCAAATTGGGCACTGGAGGGGTAGGGAACTGACTCAGGATGTCCAGACTCATCGCTGGAAGCCCACTCTGGAACAAAAGACCATCAATCAGAGCTACACAACCTTCGCTTCACAAAATACGCTTTTACTATTAACTATTTAAATAAAGCAATGATTAATCTTTAACAAAAGATCTAATTGCAGTTACACTCGAGACAGCTGTCATGAAATAAAAAGGACTCAAGTAAGTGTTTGGTATAATTTAGAATTATATTATACTAGATTTTGGGTTTATATCCAGGATAAACAGGAGATATTTTTATGAAACTTCCTTTAACAGGAACTTCCTCTTTTAGGAAAAGCGAGTTTCCTTACATATTAAAACCAAATACTTTTCATCTTCAAGTTTATTTTAAAATGACGTCAGCCTCTATACTGAAACAAATGATCAAATGGAAACACATACAGTAGCATCTTATATCCTTTTATTCATGTTAGGCTCTACCAACATTTTTAGCTGGGCTATCAAACATGATAAATGTGTTGTATAAACCATAAACCAGTGATTGCTGAGATAGCTGCTGAACACTGGAAGCATGGATACAATTATAGAAGTGAAATCAAAAGTTTCAAGCCTTGTTTATTGATTATAAAGAGTTCTTCACGTTTAGAGACGCCTGCTTTCCAGGCTTTGTCAGTTTCTCAGGTTTGTTGTATGCTTTCATCAACCTTGTGTTACCTGTGCTACTCCAATCAGGGCCAGCACAGTGTACAGCTCCTCCTTGGTCAGCTTGCCTGGTGTGGTACGATTGGCTGAGGCCCAGATCTGACCCAGAGCCTCTCGGGGCAGACCCGATGACATCAGTATGGGGTAGAGTTTGGCTGTGTCGATGCCTGCTGGGGTCATTGTAAACTCCAGAACCTTCTTGAACATCTCTGAGACACAATATAGACAACATTTAAGAAATAACTTCTAAACAAACGCTTTTAAAAACAATACCCTGGACAGAAATGGACTCTATTTCTAATTACCTGGAACAAGAGAGTCATTGTAGAGCCAGGCTGGCAACAAGGACTGCATTTCTTGTTGGGGATAGACACCAACACCTGGTTATGGTAAGAGAAATGACGCAGTGAGATGTGGAAGTAGAATCATACGGTAAGCAAGCTGTGTAAAACATCTCCTGCTGTGTTCAGCGCAGATGTTAGAGCTGATGCTACATTTCCCTATTTGTTCAGTAAGACCAACATATCAGAACAAGACTCTCTCTGCGAGCAGCTGTCAGACGTCCACAGGGTCCTCATCGAGATTAGAAATCAGGCGTGCTACATGTCAGTAGGTGGGAAAGGTTATCTCATTGATCTAGAATCATTTCATGTTAGTTTGTTTGTAAAAAGAAAAGAAATCATTGATCGGTGCAATTCTTATAAAGGTTGGCAAGCGTGAGGAGGCCAGCAATGCAGAGACAGAGCAGAGTGTGAGCAGATAATGCCCCAGTGGCTCTCCAGAGACAATGTCTTTCTCTCCAGACTGCTAGAAGTGCAGGTGTCAATCTTCAATAACGACGACTGGCTCGAGGGAGGAAAAACTCCCTGTGCTGGAGGAAAAAGTGGGTTTGTTCCATATAGTTTGAAACCTCATGCAGTCATTAGCTTAGAACGCTTTACTCAACAAGTCTATTTATGCTTAAGAAAAGAAAGATATCCAGAAACATAAAGAAGCAGGACCGGCTTTCTTTGGCACGTCTGTAGGTCCCCCTAACGATAGTTATACCACAGCGCTCCCGAGTTCTTGAATCTTCAAGATGTTGATTAATTTGCTTGTTAATAAACAAAAACAGACATGTTTATATTAATCATTTTAATAATAATTGCAGATAATCTCCACAGTAGCTGCTAATTCTGAGAGAATTAGATTATTTCACATTTATTTCTCATTTAATGAATTCTGAGATTTAAACCTCAGACTACTAATAAAGGGGTTAGAAATGCAGGTGATGTTCATTTGTTCTGCAGATGTTCCTTAACATTAAATTATAAATGGTAAACATTTGTGAAAATTTATTAAGTGAAAAATTTAACTCTTTACAATTTGCTGTGGTATAAAAGATTTTTAGAAATGTGTTTTTTTTTCCAGATAGTAACAGTAACTCTGCTTTATGTTGGATATATATATATATAGCTAACATAATGCAGCACATCCAGTCATGTTTTATTCTTTACCTTAAATTCTGCTCCTATATACTAGGTTTTGGTTAGTAGGAAATTTGTCTAGGTGTTGAGGATAATCAAAACTTAGGCATGCACTGGTGATTGCAAGTAATAAGAGAAGAGCCCCATTGGAAAATGCATGCTGCAGTATAATTTGCAGAAGCACCGTATGATTAGTATTTCAAGAAAGGCTGCAAGTTGAATGCCGCTGAGTTTGAAGGATAAATGTGAGGTACACAAACTGCTCTGCTCTCACCACTAGCACTTGATGCCTGATGGGACTGAGCTTCTGCTGCTGTGGGAGCTGGGGAAGCAGTTGGAGGTTCAGGAGTCTTTACCAACGTGAAGTCAGCACTGAGGTCATCTGGGTATTGGACCCAGTCACGAGCTCTGGAGCTACACTGGAAGTGCACTGAAACTTGAGCTTTGGCAGCCAGCTCGGACATGGCCTGGCAGGGCTTAAAGTTAACCCGAGCCTTCTTATCGACTGTTAGATCGCACGAGGAGAAGAGCTTCTCCTCCAGAGAGGGGCCTGAAGAGCAAGGCAAGGAACTGCTAGAGTTACCATTGAAGCTGAAAGCATCTTCTCTAGACTTACATTGCTACCTTTCTTTACAGTTTAGGTCAATTCTAGAAGTATAAAAGTCCTGGATATGCAACTTGTAAGTTTAAAAAGCTTTGTACTGCAGCTGAACTCTGCAGGACGACCCAAGCTGAGCAACTTCAAACATTACTTTATAGTTTAAATGTGGCCTTTATAATATACTAATCATATAAAGTAATAATGTGAAGCTGAGCAACAGCTTCACATCGTCATGACTACTGTTACATATTTTAAGTACACAGTATCTATCCATGAAGTAAGATTCATTCCTATAGCACATTTTACAGATGAAAACCAACCCAACTCCAATTCCGTAAATGTAGTGCAGGAAGTGCAGATGTACAGGACTTGTGAATGAACATGATTCGTCTATCACAGTGGAAAAGAGCACCAGATGCCGACAGAGTCAGAGGCTGTTCACAGCTCCCCTCCAGGTCAATATTATAACAATGAGTCCGTGATATGACAGATTTAAATCCGAGTCACATCCTAACATTGCCGATGAATACAGCTCGTGGGTCATTAGCAAAGCAGCAATCACATTTAAGCCACTAATGAGAGTGATGAGAAAATAAAAATAAAGAATGAGACAGGAGTTACCTTGGAATGTAGATTGGGAGCTGGAGATGACAGAAGAGTGGTGAGGGACAGTGAGTGTGGGCAGAGAGGGAGCATGGGAAAAGGGGAGAGGGCTGGAAGAGGGCCGCTGCCCAGGTCCTGCCCCTAAAGGTGACCTATTGGCACCTGAGGAAGAGGAGGACAAAGGGAGGGAGGAAGTGGGAAAAGAGGCCTCAACAGGGCCTTGTATAAAGTCACTAAATTCATCATCATCCTCTGCAAAAGCAGGGGAGTGGGAATGTGGAGGAACAGAGGAGTGAGATGGCGATGAGTCTGCAAAAACAATCAACAAAATAGTGAAACAGGCACAACTCAGCACACATGGTGTGTTTAACAGATGAACTACAGTGTCACAGGGGACAAGTAAGGCTAGATTTTATACATATATAAGATGTGACATTTAATTAGTGACATTTAAATAAATAAATAAATAAAACGAAGGTAAATGAGGACAAAACAAGGTTTGCTAATCAAGTAGAAAATAAATAAACTCAGGGAAGTTCTTGTCGATATAAAATAAGAATCAAAGGATGTAGGATGGAAAAAAAAATGACTGGAGACAATGCACACTTAAAACACAAACAATACGACAGACATCAACTTCTCCCACCGGTGTGTCTCTTTGCCTCATTATAAATCTTATGTAGTGCCAATGCTACTGTTCTTCTCAAGCCCTTCAGAGACTGATGTAATCAGAGTAGGAATGTGGTGAGGATGTGTAGCAGAGAACAGGTCAGGACTGTACCTGGTTTCTTAGATTGAGAAGATGGAGTTGGGTGCATCTTTGCGTCTCTACTGAAACCATCTAAATTCCCTTTTATGGCTTCTAGTGCATCATCTCGACTCTTCTCTCCAGTCTGTACAGACAAAAGCAATTTGTGACGGTTTACGTCAATGTTATGCACTAACGCCATGCTTAATTATGTCAAGTGTTCATAATTACGTAATATTTTCTCTATAAACGGAAATAATGAGGATGAAGTCTCACTTTAGGTTTGACGCTGCTCAGTAGACGCAGTTTCTGCTTCTGCTCTTCAAACTGCCTCCTCTTCCGATCTTCCTCTAGCATGCGCTGCTGCTGCTCCAAGCGCTTTCTGTACAAACACACATTCAGCCAAAACCACAATGATGGGGAGCTTTGTGACACATTCCAGCTGTGAAGTGTGATAGTGAAGAGACTCACTGGTGCTCCTCAGCCATCTGTTTCTGCAGGTCAGCAGGGTACTGGGGCCCCGTAGGCCTCATTCCCATGAACTGCGGCTGACTTATGAACTGCATACCTGGTGCCTGCATCCCCATGGCCATGCCACCCTGCACAAAGAATTAGAAAAGAGTCCTTCAATAAATGTATAATAGCACAGCTTGGCTGAATTCTCAAATCTGACTGGTCAGAAGGTGTGCATTAGTATAACAGTACGACACAGACAGGAGATCTGACTGGAACACAAACAACGGGTCGAGATTAACGTGCTCATTCCAATAGGTCACAGTTTCTATAGTAACAACACATACAAAAGGAGGTGCACGTTGGATGCTCAACATAAACTAAGCTTAATAAATAAAGTACTTTTTTGTGATCTTGCCTGTGTTGTTTAACATTTTATTATGTACAATTTTTATGGACTGAAAGTGTTAATACTATCTAGTTTGTAAAAAAAAAAAAAGGCATAATGCTGTATTTAGAAAAAGAGAGAGAGAGAGAGAGAGAGAGAGAGAGAGAGAAAGAAAGACAGACAGACTGACTGAGAGGAGATGTTGAGGGAATGACAGTTTAACATTTAAAAGGTAAGGACATTAGAAATCACCAAAACAAACACGCCCCTAACCCAAACGGGTCCCACCCCTTTATTGATAGCTCCTCCCACACATACATACGTAACCCAGACAACTACTGGAAAGAAATGTGTCTTTATCATAGCTGAAGGGAAGAACAACAATACGATTGCAGATAAACAAACAAGCAAAAATGACACACAAGCATAATCATGTAAAGGACAAAAGCATATATTAGTTCTGTGTAACAAAACAAAACCAACGTTACTCACCTATCGAGAAGGAAAAAAGCGCCTCGGCGTCTTAAGTAAAGTTGAATTTCCCGAGTCAATAACTCCTGAGCTAAACGCTGTTACTACACAAAACACAGTTGTAGCTGCGTCTCTACATTACTACGATAGAAAAGAGGTGTTATTTGTGTAGTAACAGCGTTTAGCTCAGGAGTTATTGACTCGGGAAACTCCAATCTGTGAATATGTGGCCAACTTCCTGCTCCTTCAGTTCTCTCCAGCGCTGGAAAGCTGATCCTATATTAACACGTCCTACTTCTTGCCTTATCGTAAGTCTTTCTTCGCTTTCTTTCTTTGTTTTTATCCTCCACGTCAATGTTAAAACCGCATTCTGCTAATGTCACACATGCGCACTGAACACTCTCTCCGCCCACATAGACAAGACACGCCCCTTTCTGCTCATTGGCTACATGTTAGTTTTGTATTTGTTTGTCGGCCCGACTCAGGTTTTTCTGAAGTATTTCTCAAACAACGGAGCTCCACCTTTAATGCAGCTATAACAGGTAAGAACAGAAACGTGTCCCTCTGATGTTCAGCAACATTAATTGCGACTATGAACCATTGCAGACTGGCATTCCTAAATAAATTAATCACTGTATTTGTGGGCAAATTGCTGAGGTTTAAGGGGAATAACACTCATGATGGTGCAGTTATATGAAAGTAAAGCCCTTTACGTGGGTTGTTGCACTTTGCTTGAGCGATGTTCGACATCACACACACCCGAGTTCATTGTTTTTATATGACAACATGGTTATCTAAAAAATACCAAGTTTTTTTTCTAGAAAAAGTGACTTCTGAATAACGACCTGCATGGGCATTGCTCCAGCTGGCATCTGGGGTCCAAAATTCATTCCCATCATTCCTTGCATGTTGGGCTGCATGACCGGGACCATGGGAAATCCTTGTTGTTGCTGCTGCTGCTGCTGCTGCTGCATGGGCATCATTCCTGTCAGAAATAATCATACTATAGTCAGAGTACTGAAAACTTTTATACGTATTACAGTGACAACAACCACAGCTCTGATTAATAACACTGCTTATAACATGACTCAACTGCATACAAATATTTTCCACAAACTATTACGTATATATTAACAGGTCTGTGCGATAACACGCATAACTCTAAAGGAGTTAATGATCACTGCCCAAATTCTATTGTTAAATTCAGTGTTTAGAACCAAAACATCTTGCATACGCACAATCACCGCTGTATATTAGTGTTTTCTGTAAAAATCAAACACGGGATACGTGATCATGGAATATCAGGAAGTAAATAAATTATTGTTTCAAGCTGGATGTTTTCTACGTTTCTATAATCCTGCTCTTTATTTTAAAACTTGATTCGTTTCATAAATCCAAGAAAGTAACTGTACCACAGGGTCAAATCCGGAAGCTTGTACATAATCATCTTACCTTGTGGAGGTCCAAGTCCCCCTCCAACAGGGTACATGAAACTAGAAAGAGATCAACACAAAAGAGATGAGCTGAACTGGTGCTTTACACGGTGTACAATAACCAAAAGTATTGTGGACGCCTGAACATCACATCCACATGGAACTTGTTAAACATCGCGGTTTAGTTCCTGTAGGTTTCAGAAGGCTTTCCACTAGATGTTGGGAGCGTGGTTGTGGGAATTTGTGTTCATTAAGCTATAAAAGTATTAGAAACATGTTGCGTGAGAAGATCTGGGGCACATTCCAGTTCATCCTAAAGGTGTTCAGTGACCTTGAGACCCTAAAGTTCTTCCACATCTAACTTCTCAAACCTTATTTTCGTAGAGCTCGCCTTGTGTACAGTGGCATGATCATGCTGGAGCTGGTTTGGATCCTCTTAGCTCTAGTGAAGGGAAATTGTAATGCCAGAACATACAAAGACATTATTTGTGGGAACAGTTTGAGGAAAGCTCACTTACAGGTGTTTTGCTCAAATGTCCACGCAATTTTTGCCATAGGGTGTAAAGTCACGAACAAAATCATCACCAAAAAAAGTGCAACTGCAATGGAAGCTGGAACATCTGGCAGAAATACACACCGCTCTGTCGTTCCTTACCGAAGCAGTGCCACTGTTTAACAAGTTGGACTGCTCCTGTAACCTTCTTGGACCGTTCCACATTTTAAAACTTCCAATGTTAATAAATGTCCTAAATAATGAACATCCTGGAAAGAGCTTATAAGCTTGCACACACAAGATGGAGCTGCTTTCCCTAACGTCGCTCCACAGTAACGAGATTCAGCCAGAGAGACAGCATCTCTAACATAGGCAGGTCAGCCACGACACAGAAAGCTGTGTACCCGTTTTGCATGTTTACTCATTTCTCTGATCTACTGTACAGAGGATGTGGAATTAATTAATGGCTGGGTGATGTAAAACCTTCTGGAAGGCCATTACACCAGCTGTTGGCCCATGCATCTGCCAGCTAACAGATTTACAGCTTTAAGCAGCTCCCAATGCAGCTGTATCTCCACATGAAAAACATAACAGTGAATTCAAACAGTGAAGTCCAAAGATTAACACTGAAGGAGATCCGCAGTGATTTCAGGGAGATAATCTGATCATCCTCTTCACTACTATTTTAAAAAAGAAAACAGAAACAGAGCTAACCTCAGTGCATTAAAGCATTACTGCAGACACAATTACCGAATAGTGGGCTTCAAGATAAACATCCAAACACAACTAAACTTTAAGAAACATCTAAAAAAAAAAAAAAAAATCTTATATAAAATATTTTATTTAGGAGCTTTAGATGTGTCCTAAATCGCATATTTGTGCGCTATTCTACACCAATTTGAAATAACCTTATGTTTAATTTTACTATTCCTGCAAATGGAAGTGAGACCTCTCGTGACGCTCAAACCCAACGTGCCTGATTGCTGTGCCTTTCTAAAGCTTGCTGGCTTGTTTGCTTAGCATTTAGATCAGGTTCCACTTCCAACCTGCTTATTCAGCTTCAAGAGCACCAGGTGAGCTGCGGTCATGCTGACTTAAAAGAAAATCATAGGGATGATAAGACATTGCTGGTGTGATGTAATAATGCAGTCAAAAGACAAGTTTTGAGTACAGTAAAATCCTCACTCTTTTTTCTAGTCATGCATGAGAGAGCATCAAAGGTCAGGCATGTGTGTGTAATCTAGTATTTATACGTTGCAGGACTGCTTAATAGGACGTCGGTGTTCGGAGCGTATTGGCCACCCTGTTTCACCAGCAGGATCAGTATTACCAAGCGCTGTGGTGCGTGGAGCCAAACATTCATTATTTAAGCCATTCGTCAGCGCGAAAAGCTCCGTCAGTAAATAAACAATGAGACCAAACTTTCTGAAAGAAATAGACCTCCTAGGTCATATTAGTGTTACTGAATCCAGCACACTAATCAGTCTCTTTAAACTCCCAGGTGTCTGACATCACCAGGAGGTCTGCAGTTTTATTATTCGCTTGAATTCAGATTAAACAAGCCGAATAAACGCGAGTCTAAAATAATTAGTGCAACTGTGTGGAAAGTTCAGAATAAACGACTCTAATGAATGAATATCATGAGCACATAGTTTTAAACGGATCGATTGTGTTCACAAAATGAATCTGTTCTGTGATTCTAAAATGGAAATGTGGGATTTTATTATAAACTTGTGAGATCTAACAGTCAACAATCATACATTTTAATGAATGAGAAGTGAATGTGGCTGGAGGAGCACATCCCGTGGCCTTTCCACCCGAGATCACAGCTGAGCAGATCGGCTCCATCCACCGCGGGGCAGATCAGCTCCATCCACCGCGGGGCAGATCAGCTCCATCCACCGCGGGGCAGATCAGCTCCATCCACCCCTGAGCAGATCAGCTCCATCCACCACGGGGCAGATCAGCTCCATCCACCCAGGAGCAGATCAGCTCCATCCACCCCGGAGCAGATCAGCTCCATCCACCCCGGAGCAGATCAGCTCCATCCACCCCGGAGCAGATCAGCTCCATCCACCCCGGAGCAGATCAGCTCCATCCACCCCGGAGCAGATCAGCTCCATCCACCCAGGAGCAGATCAGCTCCATCCACCCCGGAGCAGATCAGCTCCATCCACCCCGGAGCAGATCAGCTCCATCCACCCCGGAGCAGATCAGCTCCATCCACCCCGGAGCAGATCAGCTCCATCCACCCCGGAGCAGATCAGCTCCATCCACCCAGGAGCAGATCAGCTCCATCCACCCAGGAGCAGATCAGCTCCATCCACCCCGGAGCAGATCAGCTCCATCCACCCCGGAGCAGATCAGCTCCATCCACCCCGGAGCAGATCAGCTCCATCCACCCAGGAGCAGATCAGCTCCATCCACCCAGGAGCAGATCAGCTCCATCCACCCAGGAGCAGATCAGCTCCTCCACCCTAGCGTGCTGACACGTACACCGATATAAACCGGCTCATGTGCAGGTGCCATCGCGGCTACAGGAACCACCTGATCCTACGGAGGAGTTTGCTTGTGTTCGTGTGTGTAGTCATGAAGCAGAAGGATGTCTAACGGCTCCTGAGTCTCTCTAAATCTCTAATTTTAACATTTGTCCCAGAGAAATAGGTATCACACACACACACACACACACACACACACACACACACACACACACACACACACACACACACACACACACACACACACACACACACACTGCCAGTCAGATAAGACACAACAATACGCTTAGCCTGTTAGCATTAGCTAAAGTGACAACAATGCTAGCTTAGCATTAGCACTAGCCACTAGCCACTAGCCAAGCAGCAGACAATATGATGCACTTACAAATTAAACCTCAAAACCACATTTAAACAGACTAACAAATGAATAAAAACACGTTTCGCTACCGGAACTCACAGCGCCGCATAAATACACAGAAGGACAAAACGTTAAAGTGACGGTTTTCTGTACCTGCCGCCGCCCCCTGATCCGGGCCGGAGCGCCATCTTCATCAGCTCTGTGCAGTGACGTCATCCGCTTCCGGGGTCACCTGCAGAAAACCGTCGTCATCATCATCATCGTCATCATCTTTATTGTTGTTTTTACAGAGATCATAAAAGGCATTAAGGCAGTCACATTAGACATTTAATACCTAAATCATGTAAGTATGATCACATGATTAATGATTTAATTAATACTTAAGCACGTGTTAATATGTGTACATAACTATAACAGACACTACAAATCATCATCATCATCATCATCATCATCATCATCATCATCATCATCATCATTATTATTATTATTATTAGCACTTAAATAATACATTAATTATGTAATACAATACATTATTTAAGTATTATTACATCATTAATTATGTAATTAATACTTCAATAAGGTAATGTTGGTAATGTTGAAGTCGGTGATGCTGTTTTCTCTGATCATTTGCCTGTTTTCTTTGAGATATGTATTACCTGTGATCCTAAAGTGACTGCTCCAACCCGTCGCCGTAGAACAATTAACTCTTCAACCATTCAGTAATTCTCAGAGGCTTTTCATGACTATTCAAGGTCTTCATACGGCCTTAACACTGATGATCTGACTTCTTTGTTCTCTTCAACTTGTCTTAATATCTTGGATACTGTGGCTCCTTTTAAGATGGTTCGAGCAAAACCTAGAACTCAACCATGGCTGAACGCTACAACTCGAACTGTTAGGCTCGAGTGTAGAAGGGCGGAACGCCGCTGGAAGAAGGATAAACTACAGATTTCCTTTAATATGTTGAAGGAGAGTTTGCTTAAATACCAAAAAACTGTTAAATCTGAGAAATCAAAGTATCTTTCTAGTGTCATCTGTAATAACTCCAACAAGCCACCTGTGCTATTTAGTACAATTAACTCGGTTTTAAACGCTCCCCAAGCAGCCTGCCTAGAGCCTTCAGCCGAGATGTGTGAGAAACTTTTAGACTTTTTCATTGACAAGATTGAGGCTGTTAGAGCTAATATTTTGCTCCCTTCAACTTTTTCATCCATTCCCACTGAGTGCTCTGCTGTTTTTGATCAGTTTGAGTCGGTGTCTCTTGATTCACTGAAAGAGACCTTTGTTAAAATGAAACCATCCTCATGTGGTATGGATGTTGTCCCTCTCCGTCTTCTTAAAGATTCATTTGAAACCATTGGTCCTAAAATTCTTGCTATTATCAATAGCAGCCTGGCTTTAGGAGTTGTACCAAAATCTTTTAAACATGCCGCTGTGGAACCAGTAATCAAGAAACCTAATTTGGATCCATCAGTCTTTGCTCATTATAGACCTATCTCAAAACTCCCATTTCTATCCAAACTATTGGAGAAGGTTGTATTTGGACAACTGAACTCATTCTTAGATTTACATGGTATTCATGAAGTAATTCAGTCTGTTTTTAAAGCACTACACAGCACAGAAACTGCACTATTGAAGGTTTTTAATGACTTACTACTTGTCACTGACTCTGGTGACTGCGCTATTTTAATTTTACTGGACCTTTCGGCTGCATTTGATACAGTTGACCATAATATCTTGATTTCACGGCTCGAACAATGTGTTGTTATTAAGGGTACTGCTCTGGAATGGTTTAAATCCTATTTGGCTGAAAGAACTTTTTCGGTTCTTCTTGGAGACTACGTCTCCTCAACTGCTATACTCACATGTGGGGTCCCCCAGGGCTCCATTTTGGGGCCTATTCTGTTCTCCCTATATATGCTCCCTTTAGGGCATATTTTTAGGAAATTTGGTATTTCTTTTCATTGTTATGCAGATGACCTGCAAATTTATCTGCCCTTGAAACGCAAAGATACCTGCTCTCTAATGCTCCTACTGCAGTGCTTTGAAGAAATTAAGACCTGGATGGCACTAAATTTCCTTCATTTTAATGAAAAGAAAACAGAAGTGGTGTTGTTTATGCCAGTGGGAACCTGTGAGTCAGTAGACCTAAACCTCGGTGAGCTGAATCCTTATGTGAAGCCCTTTGTAAAAAAAATTTAGGTGTTGTTATGGATTGTGATTTAAAATTGGATAAACAGATTAATTTAGTAGTTAAATCATGTTTCTTCCAATTGAGACAACTCACCAAGGTGAAACCTTTCCTGTGCTCTAAGGACTTTCAGAGAGTTGTGCATATTTTTATCTCAAGTCGCCTTGATTACTGTAACAGCCTTTATTTGGGTATTAATCAGGCCTCCCTCTCCAGACTGCAAATGGTCCAGAATGCGGCAGCTCGCCTATTGACGGTCACATGAAAGCGGGAACATATCTCTCCCATTCTTGCGTCTCTTCACTGGCTTCCTGTCCATTATAGGATTCATTTTAAAATATTGGTGCTTGTTTTTAAATCTCTTAATGGGTCAGCGCCAAGTTACTTATCAGATTTGATTAATCTGTATGCTCCGTCAAGAGCACTAAGGTCTGCTGACCATTTGCTCTTAGCTGTTCTAAGAGTGAAACTGAAAGGAAACTGAAGAGCAGGGGGGACCGAGCCTTTGCAGGTGCGGCCCCAAAGCTCTGGAACAGTTTGCCTCTCTACTGTATATTAGACAGGCTCAAACACTTGAGGTCTTTAAATCTGCCCTATAAACTTATTTTTACAGTCTGGCATAAGATGCCATGTGAGAGCTGCTTGATTTCTTTTATTGTTTTATTGTGTCCTAAGTATTTTTTTTTCTTTTATTTGTGTGTTTGTATTAATAAACCATGTGTACTTTCTGTATGTACAGCACTTTGACAAACACTTGTTGTTTAAAAAAAAAATGCTTTATAAATAAACTTGACTTGACTTGAATAACAGAGACACTACAAACAGCACAAGACCTTAAATGTTACACACAATATAATGGGTTTGTAGGTGGTGTGTGGTGAGAAAGGAATAATCAACACTAACAGCATAGAAGTCCCTGAGCTGAAGACATATAGCAGCAGTGCTCTAACTTCTAACAAATATCTTTTTTATGCTAGAGTTAAATTAAATCAACATGATAAGGAGACAGGTGGGTTAATTTTTTGTGCTGGGCTCATGTGTAATGGGGGTTGTGTCTATTAATACACATATTATTATTATTATTATTATTATTATTATTATTATTATTATTATCGTCATCATTATCATCACCATCATCATCATCATCATTATTATTACTACTATTATCATCATCATCATCATCATTATTATTATTACTCACTCACTCACTCACACTCATCTTCTACCGCTTATCCGAACTACGCCATCTCAGGTGTCATCGGGCATCAAGGCAGGATACACCCTGGACGGAGTGCCAACCCATCGCAGGGCACACACACTCTCATTCACTCACGCAATCACACTATTATTATTATTATTATTATTATTATTATTATTATTATTATTATTATTATTATTATTAGTGATAGTATTAATAGTTGTGTGAGTGAAAGCCTGTGTGTGTGTCTTATTTTTCTATTTTTAATACATAGTGAAAATAAGGTTTGAGCTTTTTCTAGTTCCACTGAAGAGAAATTATAATGCTGCAACAAAAACAAGACTGTTAGAACAACTTTCCAAAGTAACTGAGTGGCAGCAAACTGGGGAAGAACCAAATATGTATGTGTCGGTCAGGTGTCCACATACTTTTGGCAGTGTATCAGATTATAGTTTTGGGCGTGACTACGACTAATATGATGAGCAATTAATTGCTTACACTTCTAAGCAACATGTGTATGTATTCAATTTTATTTTTTAACCAGAAGATGGCGCCATAACGCTAGAAACCCAGTCCATCTCTGCTCTTCGGGAAAACAGGTGAATGTTTTAATCAGCTACAGTATGTCATTTCCAGTTTGCCATTTTAAACATTTTTTTCTCTTTTATTACAACTTGCTGCTGCATGAACTCGTATCAATCTTCAATGTCACCGTCTTGAGATTAAAAAAACAAACAAACTACAAAAACAACCCCAACATCATTGGAACAATGCATAAGGAATAAAATAATGTGTTTTGAGCATAATACATATGGTGAAGTTAATATAACAATGAGTTTTTCATTAGATCAAAAATGTTAATACTTTCTTTAAATTGTTTAAATGGAAATTTTGACTGTATTTGCTTTCGTTTAAATGAAATATATGTTAAGGTTAACGTCTGTTGTTCACTAATACAATCAACAGTTGATGGATGTACTGTAAATTAAAACTTTGTTGAAATATTAAACCACAGAAAGCAGGAAATATGTGGAAATGTACAGGTCATGGATGAAGTATTAAATCCTCCTCAGAAGAATGAAACAAATAACAAAATTTTGTCATTGCAGCTTCTAAGATTCTTATCATGGTTTTGTTCATGGTACTGAATATGACATTTACTTCATGCTGACTTAACTTCATTCTCTACTGACATTGACTAAAGACGCATTTGTACTGCAGTTGTTCTTTGTCTTTTTATCAGGTCACTATAGTGCAGAAAAAATAGAAAAAGCAATGTACTGGATGTTAATAACTACAAACAAGGCACAGTCAATAACTAGTGTAACACTAAGAGAGTGCAGAGTAAAATAGCAGATACAATGGATTTAAACCCCTTTACATGTTGCACACTTTATTGTGGTTGGACGTTGGTTTTGAACAGATTCAACCTACATTTTTAACCAACTCTTAATCAAGCATAATGATGTAGAAACATGATTTTAAAATAAAAAAAACTCAGACACTTTATTTAAAACTTTGTACAAACCCCAATTTAGTGTCTTGCCGCAATTTGAGTTCAGAGATCTACAGACAGTTCCTTAAGCTCCAAGGATCAGGGATTTAGTTTTTTAAATAAAGCACATGACCAGGGGCGTCACTAGGCCCTTTTTAGGGGGGCCATATAATCAATAATTAATTATTTGATTAATTATTTTTTGATCGCTTCAGTCCCATTTAAAAACGCATTAGAAGCGGCGACAAGCTGCGTCATGTTTCGGCTCCTCCCCTGAACTGAGTCTGCGTGGATTCAGCGCGTTTTTCAATCCTCAGGGACGCCGAGCAGAGCGAACATCATAGAGTACAAGGTGTGTGTGTGTGTGTGTGTGTGTGTGTGTGTGTGTGCTTTTATTGATGGATTGCTATGATATGACATCTGCGTCGGTGCAGTTCTTGTACTGTAATTGCAGTTTACTGGACCGATACACAGTTCGGTTTCTCATCCAATGCGTCTTCGCTGCGTTCATCTTCAGCCCTTATCACAGTGTGATAGTTGTGTTTTCTTCCAACAAAAATGAAGCGATTAACACCCATGAAAACATACTTTAGAAAACGACCATGATTTATTTTAATTGACCTTTTAAAATGTAAAACATATTATTGTGTATTGCGGCATTACAAACATGCAGCCATGCACAGAAATGATTAAAGACACACATCATTATATTGTCTGAAAGCACTAAATGACACAACTCACCACTCAAAATGTTCTAGTGACTGGTCACATCTAAATTTTTAATTTTTTTACAGTGAAATACAGGGAATACAATGGAATAGTGGATTGCAATAAGGTTAGTAGTCTACAACCCTTCCCTGGGGGCTGAGCCTCCCCTGCACATGACCTTTGCCAAAAGACTTCTTAGTTT
>NC_083474.1:5230608-5378108 GCF_030014155.1 Tachysurus vachellii
TAGATAGATAGATAGATAGATAGATAGATAGATAGATAGATAGATAGATAGATAGATAGATAGATAGATAGATAGATAGACGGATGGACAAACATTCTGATAGACAGACAGACAGACAGACAGACAGACAGATAGATAGATAGATAGATAGATAGATAGATAGATAGATAGATAGATAGATAGATAGATAGACGGATGGACAAACATTCTGATAGATAGATAGATAGATAGATAGATAGACAGACAGACAGACAGACAGACAGATAGATAGATAGATAGATAGATAGATAGATAGATAGATAGATAGATAGATAGATAGATAGATAGATAGATAGATAGACGGATGGACAAACATTCTGATAGATAGATAGACAGACAGACAGACAGACAGACAGACAGACAGATAGATAGATAGATAGATAGATAGATAGATAGATAGATAGATAGATAGATAGATAGATAGATAGATAGACGGATGGACAAACATTCTGATAGACAGACAGATAGACAGATAGACAGATAGATAGATAGATAGATAGATAGATAGATAGATAGATAGATAGATAGATAGATAGATAGATAGATAGATAGATGGACGGATGGACAAACATTCTGATAGATAGATAGATAGACAGACAGACAGACAGACAGACAGACAGACAGACAGACAGATAGATAGATAGATAGATAGATAGATAGATAGATAGATAGATAGATAGATAGATAGATAGATAGATAGAATCCATGAAGGACTGGTTTAACAGTATGTGAGTGTGAAACAGAGCTATCAGCCCTGTCCACTACTACTTGGTGTTCTCATCACTGCTATCCAGTACAGTGGACAAAGCTGGGCAGGGAAAGTGTGGAAGAAAGCAAAGAAATCCTGCAACCTGGTGGTGAATGAAAGCTGTGTCAAGGACTAAGACTTAGAAGCCGTCTGGACCTGTGAACCACCATCAAAAGTGCCGTCCTCAGAGTGACGTCGCAGTAGGTCCAGCAGCAAATAGAGGAGATCACTGAACTTCTATACTCTCCTGCCTCATAAGTCTGATGTTTATCAAAGTTCCTCAATATACATAATAATCTGTGGTGATTAAAGCCAGCATGAGAGGATCAGCAGCAGATGCTGCACTTTACATATGATTTTGTACACATTGTCTAATTGTTGCTGTTATTTAAAAAATGTTGTTTATGTCCAGCTGGAAGTTCCAACCTCATAAAAGCTTAAAGTCAACATGACTCAAGTCAACTTTATTTCTCCTGCTGCTTTGTTTCTCCATTAAGGTGTTTGAGAAGGACATTGAGAAGAAGCAGAAAGATCTGCCATACTCAGTGTGTAACCTTATGCATAATTACTACAGCAACTAATTAAGGAAGTGAAGGAAAGGACTTGAATCATTTAATCCCACGTTTATGTTTATATAACAGAATAACTCGATTTCACAGTAACAACCAGAGCTGCAGAAAATACATCCAGATCAAATCAGCCAGCCTCAGGACAAAGGATGTGTCCGTGCACAAGAAGCTCCTTCAAGCTTCAAGCTAGTGTTCAAGCCAGAATCAAAGTAAGCTGACATTTATTTTAGTTTATAAAAAAAAAAAAAAAAAAAAAAAAAAAAAAAAAGATTTAATGTGGGTGAGTAAATTTAACAGTCAGATATGAGCACTCAGGTGATCATTCAAACACTAAGAATATTAAAAAATTAATAAATGTATAGAAAGGAAAGTGGTGAGATGATTCAGAAAGCAGTGTCTTATAGACATGTGAATATGATTCATTCAAAAAACCAATTGAAATGTGTATAAAACAAAAATAACAAATAAATAAATAACTATAAAGAAAAAAGAAAGAAGTAAAAAATCAGAAGTAACATGTGCTAAAAAACCCTTTTGTCAGCAAGCTAGCTTCGTTGTCCTTCTGACCATCCAGCCGTTCATCCAAGCTTCTCGATAGTGCAGTATCCTCAAGAATGAGGATTGGTTATTTCTCTAACAGGTAGATGAATGTATTAGATTTTCAAATTGTTTTAAACAGGTTCAAGGACACAGCAAGGTCAAATGTTTTCCTTAGAACTGCTCAGGGTGAACATTAAAGCCTGTAACTTTTCACTTGTTAAATATATTAACAAAAGCTGTTTTCATATTTTTCTTTATAAGAATTCATTTAAAACCTTGCACATATTAGAAAAATATTTTTAAATGTTCATTGAAGGTCACATTTAAAGGAAAGGTGTAGAAGACAGTAGTGAGAGCAGCTCTGCTGTGTAGGTTAGAGACTGTAGCAGTGAGGAAAAGACATGAGGCAGAGATGGCGGTAGCAGACATGAGGATGTTGAGGGTCTCTTTAGGAGTGACGAGGATGGACAGGATTAGGAACGAGCACATCAGAGGGACGGCTCAGGTTGGCTGTTTTAGGGACAAGTTTAGAGAGACTAGATTGAGATGGTTTGGACATGTACATAGCAGGGAGATGGTTATATTGGTAGAAGGATGTTGGAGATGGAGCTGCAGGTAAGAGGTCAAGGGGAAGGACAAAGAGCAGATTATATGGATAAATGTTAACCCTTGTGTTGTCCTCCTATACAAATTAGGAGCGCTGAGTCAACTTGACTGCTTATAAAAAATGAAGTATATATGATAGCCTTTTTTTTTTTTTCTAACTTGTTTCCAACATATTAACATATATTTTGCAAAATATATGTATATATATATATATATATATATATATATATTTGGTATAATATTATATATATTTTGCCCTCTGCTAGGCAAAGGTATATCAAAAGTGAGAAATATTTACAAGTGTGTAGCTTTTTTTTTGGAGGCCTAATGAAATGCAATGGCCAATATGTGTGTGTGTTTGTGTGTGTGTGCATGTGTGTGCGTGTGTATGAGTGTGTGTGTGTGTGTGCGCGCGCGCGTGTGTGAAATGTTTACAAATGTGTAGCTTTTTTTTGTCTGGAGGCCAACTGAATTGCAATGCCCAATGCTTTGAACAGTGTTTGACTGTGTGTGTGTGTTATTGCCACACTAAATGTGGCCGAGTCAAAATGACCCAAGAGGATCACGAATGCGTAGTATATACTGTTCTGAACACATAGTTCAACGAAAATAGACAAATATGTGGAAGAAAACCAAAGTTATGACACATTAAATTCTTCCAGCGGGGTCAAAAAGACCCAGGGACAACATGAAGGTTAAATGAGGACATGAAGTTAATTGGTGCGAGAGTAGAGGATGCCGAGGATAGAGTTAGATGGAATCTGATGATTCGCTGTAGTAACCCCTAACAGGAAAAGCCAGAAATAGAAGAAGAAGATTGAAGGTCACATTGACATTTCTTAGGAATTCCCCCACTGGGAAACCCTGCCGTAACATGAACATTAATCACTGAACATTACATATAGTCCCTCAACATCAAAATCAACACTACTCAACTCCCACGACACAAAACATCCTACAAACATGTCTGCCACAAACTACATCACCCAAACTTCAGTGACCATCACAGTGATCTCTCATACCTGGACTTCATCATGGACTATGCTAGAAATACACACACAACCCCAACACTTTACTGAGCAATATACACAGTGTTGGTTTTCGCCAGCTGTTATAAAGTCTTGCATTTTGCTATTTTGACTTTCTGATTTTGACTTTTGTTTTTCTCTGTGTGTGCTGTTTGCTACTCGTCTGACCGTTGCCTGCTCTTCGTATCCCTGTTCATCCCTTCTTTCCTTTCTGTAATATTATTAATCTTTATATTAGTAGTAGTAGAAGTATTATAGTTTAAGTAATGAATAAATAGAAAATTAATTTTATACTTCAGTGTCATTTTTAAACTAAACTCTCATTTTTATTCTCGATTTTAAGATTTCTCTAAAGGTGCTTGAAGACAATGTCCACAAATAAAACTGAATTGAAAGTAGCAATTCTAGTAGGTTCACATTTATTTATGAATAACGTGATTAATTGTTAATACAATGTATTTCAGCTCACTCATATAATGCAGATAAAGTTGCTTTAGATATTATACACAAATCTAAAAACAAACAATATCTCAAAATTTAACAATGAAAACTGAAAGTAACAACAGATGTGAGGCTGCAACTGATTATTATTATTATTATTATTATTATTATTATTATTATTATTATTATTATTATTATTATTATTATTATTATTACTACTACTACTACAGTTATTTAGTGGTAAGGGGGTTGAAATGATAAAAATTTATTGAAAATTATTATACATATTTATAGTAAACAGCTGTAATATATTAACTAGGATTAAACAATTCTTATTCCAACAGAGCTGAAGATTTTCCAACAAGCTTTTATTGATTCTGTGCAATATTTTAGTGCGAGTTAAGTCAAGTTAAGTCAAATTAAGTTGTGGTGACTCGGTAATTTGAGTTACAAATCAAATCAGTTCTATTTGTTTATCACTTTTAACAATTGATTTTTCAAGAAAGTCGACATGAGGAAGAAACCTTGAGAGGAACCAGACCTAAAAGGGATACCATCCTCATCTGGGTGACACAGGATAGAGCAATAAATCATTTCCCTTTTATAACTGTGTGCTATTTGGTGAAAATGACCAATTATGTAACCAGGAAATTCACTCTAATCTTAACATGAAGTCAAAATTTTGTTAAGTCGATGATGGAGATTCTCAGGGAGTTTTTCTTGCTGCTGTTGCATGTGGCTTGCTCATTAGGGATAGATATATATATAGTATTTTCATTGTTTTTCAATGTATTCATTAATTTATTTTTATTCTTATTTATTCTTGCAATTATTATTATATAGATTTATTTCTTTTTTCTCTTTTTTTTCTATACTTCTGTAAAGCTGCTTTGAGACAATGTGAATTGAATTGAATTGAAATTGGGACTTGAGCACAAAACTGTTCATAGCAATTGCAGTCTTAAGCCGCTGTAGGAAAATTTATTGGATCAGAAGGTTGTTTGTTTAAATCCCTGCACTGCCAAACTGTCACAGTTAGATCCTTGATTAAGACCTTTTGCTTTCTGAAAAAAAAATATCAGCCAAATAAGAACATGTACTGAATTATGTTATTTTATACAGTTCAATTTTTCAATTCAAATCAATTTATTTGTAAAGCGCTTTTAACAATTTCCCATTGTCTCAAAGCAGCTTTACAGGAGTATGGAAACAGAAGAGAGAGAGAAAAAAGAAATAAATATATAATAATAATAATAATAATAATAATAATAATAAGAAGAAGAAGAAGAAGAAGAAGAAGAAGAAGAAGAAGAAAAATAAGGATAAAAATAAATAAATGAATATATACAATTAAAGTTTAAAATTAGTTTAAAAATATTAATTTAAAATATTATGACTATTACTGTTTATTACAATTTACCGTTATGAATGGCTGTGACCAAGTCTAGTTCCTTTCAAATGAATGGGTATTACTGACCAGTATGTCCCAATTATTTGGGAGGAATGTTTTTTCCAGTGAAGCAAATCTCAAATCACAGGGGCAGTTTACAAAGTCTATTACATTAACATGGACCAGCAAGTACCAGATTCACTTGAAGGTGTACACATTTATAATATTTTTTTTCTTCTTTTAGTCATGCTGCAGCATCAATGAATATGTGCAGGAAAGAGAGGGTAAACAACCATACATCCTTGCAGTTGGCCGAACCCAGAAGACGATTGATACCTTCTACATCGCCGTTGACACACAGCTCATCCTCAGCCAAGCCACCAGCTCATTAGGTGCTTTTGATGAGCTGTTTAAATCCCACTACGTGTTCAACTTGTCTTATGATGAGTCCCTGGTCCATTTCTACACTTTTCTGCAGACAACTGACTACAACATTGATGTTACCACAACAGATGAGTCTCCAAGAGTTCGTGAGTTGCGGGCAAAACATTTGAATGACATATGAATATGTTCAAATGTTTCATTTGTCAAGCAGTGCATGCTACCAGCCAGGGCCTAATAACTCATTTGCGAATTGGCCACAGTTTCTATCCAGGCACCAAGTTTAAGTTAGTTTGTGCACAAGATCATTGTAGGCGTCAGTTTTCAGTTTTTAAAAAAAACATTTAGTTAGTGTGCATGATAAGGGTTATTGTCAAAGTGGTGATGCAGAAACCTCAGAGTCATTTCAGGCTGATTTTCACAGTTAACGAAATGTACGAAGTGTTTGAAAGTGATGAAAAAGATGTGATAAAAGCAGACTGTCTTCAAATTTACAAGCCTTTTGACTTACAAAGTGCTTATGGTGGAGATGACAGCCTTTATATTGTACCATTATTTTCTCTGTAAATGTGCATTGAGTTTAAGTTGTATGGTGCTTGGATATTTTTGTCTTTATTAAAAAAGTTGAATTCTTCGCATGTTTCTTTTTTCTTGTAGTGAAAAAGCATTTTCAGAACATTGAATGTAACACAACTGTCATGAATACACTGTAAAGTGTTAATAACACTGAATGATCTAAATTAACACTTTAAGAGTAAGGGAGTAACATGATATAGAGTTAAAAATACACTTTAAAGTGTCATAAAATAACACTGTGAATGTTAGGAATTAACACCCCCAGTGAAAAGGAATAACATGTTTAGTGTAAAAAATACTCTTAAATGTGTTAAGAAACAACACTCTGAGTGTTACATTTTTAACACTATTATGGAGTTAAAATATTAACACTATCCAAAGTGTTAATTTAACTCTGAACTGGTGTTGATTATATAAACTCTGGGAAAGTGTTAAATTTAACACTATGGGAGTTGAAATAACACTGACGTTTTTGCTGTGTAATAAGCAAGCCGGAGGTGACGGCGGCAAGGAAAAACTCCCTGAGAAGATATGAGGAAGAAACCTTGAGAGGAACCAGACTCAGAAGGGAACCTCATCCTCATTTGGGTGACACTCTATAGTAAATAGTGTAAATGTAAATAATGTCATTTCTACAGCAGTTTATAATAGTGCAGCCGAGAGCTCCTGAGGAACTAATGGGTCATCGTAAACTCTGAGTTCAGCACAGAACTGATTGTTGATACAGTGCCTGACTCATGCCTGAACATTTATAGTGAACAATGTTAAAACATACTTATGATAAATTCCTGTAAATATATTTTATAGATGTTTTCTATAAATCATTACAGAACATTACTGACAACCCAGTCGGCAAAATGTACAGTATTTGTAGTGCGGCTCCATTTTCTAATTTCTTTATGAATTATATTATTATATTAAAAACTTTTTGTATTATATTAATCTTTGTATCATTTTAAACCTTTTGTATTATGTTTCTTATTTCTTGTGAAGCTGCTTTGAGACAATGTCCACTGTTAAAAGCGCTACACAAATAAATTTACATTGAAATGAATTGGATTAAATCTTTTAAATCTATCAGGCACTACTGTATTGTCTACAGTACAACAGAACTCAGAGAGACAGAGAGCTGTTTGAAATACCTGTTTTGTTGTATTGGAAACAATTTTAGATCTGTAAAATATATACTCAGCCACAAAAAAAATTAAATTATTAATAATTTATTAATAAATATTAATAAAACACATAATGACAGTCCAGAATTATTCATAACCTTCAAGATCCATCATCAATGCTCACCATATATATACACATAAATAAAAAAAAATATGTATATATTTTACACGTATATATATATATATATTTTTTAACAATACCAGTCATCTTGAGCGCATTCACTTTAAATGTAATAGAAATGTATAAATGATCTGTGAAAAGCATCACAGTGCAAAAAGGAGAGAGAAAAGGCAAGATTGATATTTTATTTGTTTTACAGCCCATTCAATCGTCTGAATAGGATACATTACATAACTATTAGGATATGGCAAGGCTTTGAAGGATGCTGTTACCCTACAGAGAGCTCCGGGTTTAGCTTGAGGCCAGCCGCGTCAGGCCCCGTGTGAATTGTCAGACTCCACCGGTGGCTCTCTTACCCAGGTGAACATTAACCCACCTCCCTCTCTGAGCATCTCACCAATCACCATAAATCACTACAGTCTTCAGCCGAGCCTCACGACAGCATCAGCATGCCAACTGCTATCTGTCACAGGTCCTTTCTACTGTATGATCAGTCTCCCAGCTGAAAGAGACAGAAAAGACCCAATTCATTTACCTCTTTATTTACAACCACAATGGACGAAAAGAAGCTTTCTTATTCTGCGCTCAGTGTTGCTTTCTCTGATGCTGCTTAGAGCTTAGAGCTTTGCTTATGTAGGATCTCACAATGGATAAAACCAAGTGGAATTGTTAGGAAAATGTGAAAAATATGTGAGGAACTCTTTTTTTGAGCTTTTTAAATATTTTACACCAATTTATTTGATGAAAATTCTGTATTGAATGTTGACATTTTTATTGTCCTTGACTCGCTCCACTAAACAAGGCAATTAATTACATTTTTGTTGTCTTGTAATGTCAGTTTATGGCTATTGTCCTACAAATTTAACACTGCAGATTGAAAATTAGTCATCAAACGTTATAATCCTGTCTACAGCCTTACGACATATATTACTACATAGACAGCAAATTGTACACGATTGGAATATACGACTCTAATGTTGTAGACATTCATTATATTAGTGCTGGTTGTGTATTTTTCGAGCTCTCTTTCGTTACTGGTTCAATTATACGACTGTGAGTTATTATTCATTATAAAAATGATTAAAACATATATGTATATCTGCAACACGTGTAGATACAGTATGTATAAATATTTATACATATTTCTAAAGTTACTCTTGGTTGCTTAATACTGTTTGACTCGGCCATCCCGATCGATGGCTAATCGGTTCCATACAGCGGACACGTATTTTTATAATCTTTTTTACTAATACTGTATATTCAGAGGACAGTTCTGATCTCGGTTTGAACCAGTGTCACCAATTAGCCATGGCAGAGTGTGCCCCTGTGACCTCTGACCCCTGCTGTGCTCTCCTGCACATTAGCCCTTTGGGGCCCAACTGGAGTTGATGTAGTACCTATTCTCTTCCAGCTCCTAAACACGCAACCGCATTCATCCCTAAACTTCCATTTTCTGTTCCTTTGTCTCATGGCACTGTTTTCTGGGTGTCCAGCTTGATCCTTCTGTTGACCTCTGTGTGATCTATGGAAGCGGATACCCATTGCTCGCTCTCCTACTGTGACTGCTCGCCTATGCACCTACACTACAATGGATCCGAATGAATTTTTGGAACTTGTATTTAAAGCTGATAAATTGACAGAAGGTTAAACCGATCAGTGCAAACGCTTAGGGATGGATTGTAATTAGTGTGAAAAAAAAGCGCATATACTTTTTAATATCAGAATACGTTCATGATGCTGAAGTTGTCTACCAACCCTGATTCAGTATCTGTATCTGCACTGTAAAACGTTAACGGCATTAAACATTTGTCTGGAGGCATAAAATGGAACAACAACAAATTTCCTCATATCTACAGAAAGGATTTGAATTTTCATGATGATTACGTGTGAAAGTAAATATTTTCCTTTGCACTTTTTTGGCATCACTGTACATTAGAATCTCCCTCACTCAATGTGCCTCATGGCATTTGAGTTAAAGTAATAAACTAAACGTCCAGTGATATTAAAAAAAATAATAATGTTAATATTAACATATTCATTTTATTCTTCTTAAAATTAAGACCATTTGAGCTCTTAAAACATAATTCCCTGCATTACACACACACAGCTCTACTTACATCTCATTGTGTCTGATAGAATTTGGTACTTGCCAAGATAAGTGTAAGTGCTGCATTTTTTAAAACTGAGCACACACACACACACACACACACACACACTCACACACACACACACACACACACACACACACACACACACACACACACACACACACACACACACACACACACACACACTCACACACACACTCACACACACACACACACTCACACAATGACTTTAACAGTGTAGTTGCCTGCATTGTTAACTCACTGCTCCTAAAGGATGCTAATAAGCATTGCTCTCTTTCTCTCTCCTCCGATCCTCCGCTCTGTTCCATTCACAGAGCTGCAGTAAAAAGAGCAGCGCTAAGATCTTTAGTGGCTCCCCGCGTGCAGTATCAAAGGCCTCATTGATAACCAAACAGGGAGGCATCCCTGGGTTACAAGTGTATCCTCAGCAGGACATTCTCTTTCATAACCATGCATGCCACTCTTTAAGGTTCATTGAGGCGAGGACAAAAAGGTTCCAATCACAGTGGTTTAGTAGGTGCTATCACATTAGAGCTCCACATTGTCCCAAAACGAACAAATGTTTGATCTGCTCATTATCAGCATTAACTAATCCTCAGCTAATTAGTTAAATATTCAGTGTGTTTAGCATGGACAGAGGAAAAACCACGATGTTCATATTCTGTTATATATATATATGTATATATATATATATATAAGGTAAATATCTCAGTTTGGGCATCTTTTATTAATAAATAATGTAACTATAAACCCATTTCATAAGTGTGGCTGCTGACAGAAACATCAGCGATCTTTACCGATGTATTTATGTATATATATTGTCTATATTCTTATATTTTGGGTAGTAATGCAGAAAATCATGGAGCATTTGTAATGACACCGACACAAACAGTTGGCTGGAGGCGTTTGGATGTAACGTTACTGCTAACACACACATCCGCCCACTTCCTTCTCACATCAAGTCTTCTGAATAGCTGAAGTCAGAAGGCCATTAAGACCTTGTCCTGAGGTTGCTCAATAATATAGAGCTCACTCTCCCAAACTCTTTACTTCATCACATTGTCAGTATCATATTTCTCAAACAAGTACAAGACTTTTGCCAAGGTTTTTTATTTTAGAGAAAATAATTAAAACACATCAATTTTATAATTCATTGGAAGAAATACACATGATTCAGATGCGTTTCAGTTTTATATCAGTTCTAATTAATAAATCGTTCAATTCTTTTTTGTTTTCGTTCAATTAATAAGTAAATTAAATTATTGTGTAAAAAACTTTTTGTTTTGTTTTTGAAGAATTTTACAACGACATACACGTTCTTGGCCCTTCTAAATATTTCTTACTTTCTTTAAAATGCATTATTAAAAGGATTCATTATATTAACTAATATTATATTAACTATTATTAACCCTTTGACACTTAATAATCACATATTTATTCTGTACCCAAGAGCAGGCATTTTGATTTATATACACGTTTGAGACGATGTCCATCGTTATACAAATAAAATGTAATTAAATTCAATTATACAGCAATAGACTGGTTCATGATCAAGAACTGAAGATATATTAGATTATGTGTGAGAAGTATTCCACTCATTTTGTCACCCAGTACCTGAGAATGAAGAGGTTGTTGCTGGGAAAATACCAGCCACAAGCTGAAACGATTAAAGCTGTGTGGTCTGGCCTGACCGTGGCTTTCATTAGCATGCAGCTGTATCACCAGCATTCGTTCATTATGATGGGAATTTCAAAAACTGTTGGTTTTAGATCAGGAGGAGAGCAGTATGAGGGAGGTGAAACACACAGTCCTGATGGAGCGTCACTTTAATACCCAGGTACTATGTTTTGGCAGACATATTTTGAATAATCGACATTGTTCCCACAAATTTCTTCTGCTGAGTATAAACACACATACAAGCTTTGCTTTCTCTCAAAGCCTCCCTGCTTCAAGGGTTATGTACTTAGTGTGTCATATTGTACTGCTGGGACAGAAAACACACATTAGCAAATACACCAGTCACAGACAATGTGATTCATCATCAAACACTGAGACCTCAGTCCTGCAGATAAGCGCTACAAACAATGCTTGTCAGGTATAGGAGGTGTGTAGAGTTCAATAGACACACATTCCTGAAACTTTCTTCCTGAAAGAAAGTGCTTGTTGGGAAATTTCTAAATAATATTGTGAAACACATACATTTAGTAAGAGAAAGGGAGAAAATCCAGGAACAGTCCCACAATACTGATACCATCTGTAATCTTTACTATCACACACACACACACACACACACACACACACACACACACTTCAAAAACAGAGAAAGATGAACAGAAACGAAGGACAACTCACTATCACTGGTCTTAGAAAGAGCCTTTACTTGAGACATCATTTTTTTTCTCACAGTATAAATAATGATTTTAAAAGTTTGATTTTCATTTTATACAAAAATAATACATGACTGGGAAAATCGAATTATTTGTGTTGCAAATGACTTTAAAATGACCTTTTGGAAAGTAAGAACAACAGGAGTTAAAAGAGTAAAGCAAACCAACAAAATCACATTCTTCCTTTTTCCACGTCTAGCGGTCCACAAATAAATTTAATGCATGTGATGTCTAGTGTTTGACTTCATGAGTTATTACATGATGTATTGTGTACTTCTGAGGTGCATAAGTGGGTAATACTGTTTGTCCTAGTGACTATGGCCTGATGACAGACAACCATCTTACTCACAGTTATAAGCCTCTCAGTGACTATCCATCTAATACACAGCAACAGGCTCTTAATAACCTGCCTGTAATACCATTATTATTATTTATAACAGAATAATGTTAAAACAGAATAATAGCATTATGTTACGTCTCATTTTCATGGTATTTTCATGGCATTCCCAAACGCCATAAAGGAAAAAGGGGAAAATACCTTGTGCAATATCTGCAGCTTGACTTTGACAGGCTTTTGTCCTGTAGTTTTGCTGGTGTAAGTGTTTTAAAACTGCAGATAAGGGGCTAATCCCACTATTTTTTTTGTTTGTGCTATTCAGTATATTGCATAGTCCTTTCTGTTCTAAAGATTGTCACTTCTAAATCACAGTTTGTTGAAAAAAAAAAAGATATGGACCTGAAATATGTACATGGTTCAAGACTTATAATTCATATCATTCATAATTCATATCATTCATATTTACAGCTGTACAGAACAGTGACTATTCATATTGTCATATTAACCGCACAAATGGAAGACCCACTGCAATGTAAATGCAGGAAAATCCAACACATTCAGTCTGTAATGTTCTACCCAAAAAGACTTGACACATGTTGAAAATAATATAAGCTGATTGTCATTTGTCAAAAACTGATTACACAACATCTATGTCTAGGTGAGCTCACTGCTGACTGAGATTGGATGAGAAGAAGCCTCTTAAAGTCCATTAAAAGGTCAGAAATGGAGCAATTGTTATCCTTTAGCATTTGGTAACCATGTGAGACTACAAAATCATGTCAGTTTAACACCATTTCCATTTGTTCCTAAAAGATATAAGAATCATCCTCTTTTTATTTTGGTGTTTGGAAGCAAAACACTGTTATAAAAGACTAGCTTGGAAACTGGTCAGATGTAGTAATTTCCAGGTAATCCTCCCATCTTTCCGTGGTACAATTAGACCAAGCCGCTCAGAGTCTCCTTTCTGATTGCTCGCCTCTTTTTTCAGTCCCTACATTAGTGACCAGCTCATCTTCCAGTGCACTGCTGCCAGTGATTAGGAGTTGCCACAGATACAGCAGGGAGAGAGCCGAAGAAATGTGCTCCTGTTGCTAGGCATTGAGGAAGTCAGGTGGATATGCTCACCAGGCTTGCAGAGGACACTGTCGACATAGAGAGAAAGAAAAGAAAATGGTCAGAACTTAATGCGCAGTGCTATACATAGTGATACATATGGTAAAGTAACAGGTTTCAGACTTTTATAAACTTATCAGCTTTCATGATTTTTTTTGTATTCCAATAAAACCTTCTCTATGGCTTCGTTTGCTATTTCTATTTCTCTCTTTCCCCGAATGGGCGGAGACACGTGACCCCGTTCTGACCCGTTGGCCAACAAACAGTCCCACCTGATAAAGGTGTCGGCCAGCTGCTGAGACTGGAGCCTTTAGATTCTGCTCTATGAGTAGAGGGGGTGTTTCGTGTGAGCGAAAAAGGGCAAACAGAAGGGCAATAAAGCCAGAGTGGGTTTGTAATATCCCCTAGAAAGGCCACTGCCATTTGTTATACCTCCCAAGTCAAATACAAGGGCTCTGATAAGGGAGAGGAGAACCTGAAAGTGCCTTCTTAGCAGGCTGAAGTATGGCATACCTGAGGCACCTTCAGTACCTCATAAACAGCTTTCTATATAGATAATAAGTGTGTTACTAAATGTTACAAATATCATACGGTGTGTGTGTGTGTGTGAGAGAGAGAGAGAGAAAGAGAGAGAGAGAGAAAGAGAGAGAGAGAGACTCTCTACAGTGAAGAGCAACATCTGACATTAAGTCCAAGTCACGTCAGTTCATCAGCCAGTGGCCATCACCGGTGCAGCGTGGGAAATTGAGCGTGTGAAAGCAGTTGAGTGAGGACTGCATTTCAGGCTAGAGCGCTCATGGCAGGTGGGGAGAAGTCAGAAAGGGGAAGAGGGAATTAGTGAACGCACATGCCTCCCCACGGCAGGGAATAAAGAGTGACACGCTAGCTTTAATTAAGAGCGAGGGTCATTTCCTGATCTGATATGCTGAGCGCTGGTCCGAGAGTGGAGGAATAACGAGTGGGCATAGAGAAAGAGAGAAGTGAGAGATTAAAAAAGAAGAGCAGAAGGGAAGAGGGATGAGAATGAAGGAAATATACAGGTAGAAATACTAAAAGTCAAAGAGAACAGCTTATATATCAGGAGGCTCATGGCTAAAGCGCACGGGTGACTGGTCAGTCAGGCCGTTCAAAGGAAATGGGTATTCTGAGGAGTATCGCTACACTTGCTTGCTTTACTGATTCAGATGTGCAGAAAGCATAGATAAACTGAAGTGGCCCCTTTACAATTCCTGACTTTCAAATGAACCTTTCTCTAATTCTCTCGTTTCTTGCTGTTCCCTCATTAGTCATTTTCTACATTCTGTCTGCTTTAAATTGTAAAAAGCATCCTGTGTCTAAATGTTACAGATTTGGTCAGAGAAGATTAAAGGTCAGACAAGCTTAAGGACACCATTTCACTTCACCACAGTGCAGGATTATTAAGTGACGTTGATTTAAACAGTATTTACCCAGTTGAGACCCCCCAGTTGCACCATCTTGTTTACAGGAGCATCCTAATATGACAGGGATTAAATAAATTGTCAGAATGAACACAACTATTAGCTGGGATTAGTATAGTGCTCACTGTGGGCATTTACCAGGTACATGTCCTTTAGTGATAATCGTTATTTTGTGCACGTTAGTGTACCATTCATAATTAAAGCTTAATAATTAAAAATAAATGATTTACTGATTTTCATTTTCAAGATCATTTTGCAGGACAGAGGCCCTCATGCTTCAACTTTCCAAAGGCATGACTGAACACACATGACATAAAACTGCATGCAGAACACACAAGCCTAGATAGTTACTTATTCCACACAAAGTTATCAAATATTTTGGTAGTAGAAATGAGACAACGTGCTGAGGAGCACATGTCTGACCTGTTTGGTGGAGGACATTGAGCTGAGGCTGCTGAGGCTGTTGTTGTCTGTTACTACCATGGCGGATGGAAAGCGTGACGGGTGTGAATACTGCGGTGGCTCCTGCTTGTGTGGATACACTGTGAAAAAGACACAACAGCAGCCCAAGTGTCACACGTGTCAGAAATGTCTGCATGTGATAAGAAAATAAATGAATATAAATGAAATAAATATATTTAGAAATAAATATTCTAAATATATTGTTGTTTTGAGTGGTTTTCCATACAGGCATTTGGGGATACATTTAACAGTTAAAACTGAAGCTGGATCAAATAAACAAACAAAGTGAAGATGTCACAATTACTTTTTTTAACAGTGAAGAAAATAAAGAAAATAGGGATGCAAACATTTTCCCATTAAGGAAATTTTCACTTCATGTACAATAAAAAATAAACAGCTACAGTGTACACGTAAGAGAAGAGAGTACACTTACTATGTGAGTGTGTAACTGTGGCCATGAAGGGCTGTTGGCTCATGTGGCTGTGAGACTGTTGCATGAGGCTCTGTTGGTGAGAGTTATGCAGCTGCTGTGAGAACTGCACAGGCTGCAGGGTGGCCAGGCTTCCTGCCACACTGTTGATAACTGGCACTGTCTGTGCCTGCGATGAGCTCAGACCTATACATAAAGTTACACAATGTTTACTCATTCCACTGCTGGTTTATAATAGCAGAGGAAAAACAAAAATGCTCAGACCATCAAGTCCCCAAGACCGGAGGTACTCACCCTGTGCAATGGCCATTACTCCAGAGATGGGCATAATGAGGTTCTGTGTTTGCTGGTGAGCATGGTGGGAACTGTGGATGTTAGTCAAGGTGCTAACTGGTGGAAGACCTCCACCTGATACCGAGATCTACAAAAAGAAAAACACAGATACTTAGTCAAAAACCGTCTAACTAACATTACCATTCTGCAAAGGTCCTGCAGTTCTGTTTTAAAACAAGAATGTCATGGATTGAAGTGATTTGGTATTTTTGAATTGGCTGCTGGACATAGAAATGCGTTGCTCAGACTGTCTGAGGGCAAAGATAAGCTACAATTATCCTCCTTTCCTCCTCATGTTGATGTTCACCTTCTACTCGCTGATACGAGTGCACTAGAAAGTTCCAGTGAAATTGAGTCATAACGTAACCAAATTAAACAAGTCAATATCCCTGATATAAAAAGAGATTTGGAACACTGAAGGTGATTGAGGTTTGTCAAGCTGAAAATTCAATATTTGGATAGAGCAGGGGAGGGTCAGATGTTCTCCTCCTGGAGCACCCCAGCTTAATCGAGCGATGCTGTCAGTCCACTTGCCAGAGTAAGCAGAGCTCCACCCGCTATTTCTTCCTCCATGGCATATAATCAATAACAACAGAATGATTCTTTGTCAGGTTTATTGGTATAGCCATGGTCATGCCCTGCTCATAGTAACACCATAGCTGCTGTGGCATACTGTGGACTAAACCTTACTGTCTACTGAAGCTTCACCTGAAAGAACAATGCAGTGTTTGTTGGGCTACACAGCAGTCAAAGGCAGTGGCTATCGGGGCCCCTGTTCTGCGTTGTTCTATCAAATGTAGGCCTTGGCTTATCTTATCTAAGGCAGGAGTGGCCAGGTGCGCTCACCATCTTGGCGTCAGGTGACAACAGGCCATGGCTTGGGTCCAGTGCTCCGGGAGAGACTTGCTGCAATACAGACTGGCTGCTCGTCATGCTGTGGTGATTGATAGTGCTGGAAGAGCTGACATCACTGGGACCATGGTTGTACCTTATAGCTGAGATAAAAAGAAAGACAGAGAGAGAAGGAACAAAGAGAGAGAGAGAGAGAGAGAGAGAGAGAGAGAGAGAGAGAGAGAGAGAGAGAGAGAGAGAGAAAGACTTTTTGAAGGTTGTCTTAGTGGATGTATTTCACACAAGTATACATACAGGTTGCCGCTCCATGTTTTTTCACATTAGCCACAAGTTGCCAGAGACACTTATGTCTGCCTTCTGGCCCCAGACAGGTTAAAGAAGAGCAAACAAACTCCCCTGCCCAATAGAGTCAAGGCCAGTGTACACATAGCCTGTCACTCATAACATTACACACTCCCAGAATACCTTAAACATTCTGATTTGTCTTTGTATAAAAAAAAAGTATACATTTTTACATACACAAATTAAGATTCTTTTAATAGGACAGTTTGTACTGCAGTTTGAGTCTCATGGCAAATCCCAGGGGTCCATTTTACAAGGATTTCAGTCATCTCTTGTGCAGTGGGTGTTTGCGAATCCCAACCTACTCTGATACTGACCAAGCAAACATTACAAAATCAATGCCAGTGTCAGATACTTCTGTTGACATGCAGGCAGTGCCTCATTTAAGCTCCAGTATCAATCTGACACAGCAGCACATTACAAAAGACGCCATGTTCTACACAAATGTCATAGGTATAAAGGTATGAAACATATACGCCTAAGTGGAAAACAACTTTTTTTTTATCTAAAGTGGCATTGACCACATTTCATCCATCATGTGGTTCATTAGCTAGACATCAGACAAGGGTCTCTCTAAAGAAGGCCACAAACCTGGGTCTATCCACTTAAGCATGCAGCCAACACTCTCAGAGTTCTACAGCATCTTTTAAACACCGACAGTAGACAATAAAGCACTCCATCGGACCCATGGACCCCTGGCCACACAATGGACCAACCACCATAAACAGACTTTATTTTATTGGCCTATACCCTGTAAAAGTGTCAGAGGGAGGATGGGGCTATTCATTGTCTGACTTTTTCTGCTATTCACCTAGGATGCAGAGACTGCTCTTCTCTCTCTTCCTTGATCGCTTTAAGCCAGACTGGTTTGTATGTCTGATTTAGTCTGACCAGCAGGAGAGTTCTGTTTCTGGGGCAACAGAGAGGCAAAATATGGTCTTTGACAAGACAGGGCAGGAGCAGTGCAGGACAAAAACATCAAGTGCCATAAGAAAGCATTACTATCCTATTTGACAATATGCATTACAAACCTCGTTAAATATTGTGTCAATTCTTGATCTAAAAACCTAGTAGAAAAAGCCAAATTGAGGAAAAAATATCTAGAATCTTGAGGGTAGTAAGAGCAGAAGGGGAGTGGTAGCAGGGAGTGGGAGTAAGAACTAAAAAGCTTCAGTTCTCCCTGGGACCCATGTAATATCAAAGCTCTGGTGCCCAACCCCAGGCAATAGTCTTTAGAATACTGCTGCATATGAGAGACCTCCTGGGTCTCTGCAGGACGTACATGTCCTTTCAGCCTGTCTGTGGGTCTCATGGTAAGTGTGTGGACAGCTGAACCCTTGAGTCCTGTGCAAAGGTCATCCAGAAGGACACTGCATCATAAACTACAATGTTCTACACTCTGGCCCACCAGCTGAGAGGATTTCTTTCTTTAGAGACATTTTCCGTGGCAAAATGTGAGGCATGATAATAGTACAACAGATTCAAATTACTCAATGGGGTTATCAAAAATTGCTGCTAATAGTATACCTATTCATACAGGAGTATAGAAATCTATGTGCATTCTATTGGGACCCAAAACAGAGCTAATGAAACAACCAAAAACTCAAGACATAGTTCCTAACTCTTATCAATTGCATGATAAGATCAATACAAGGTCAATAAAACTGAAATAAGAGAACTGACCCTTCAGTGACCTTTTCCTTCTGACCTAGGTTTGATGTGATTTGAAAAAAGGGGTAGAAAAAGGGGCTTCACCCACAGCCAACTTTAGCCACAGCAGAAGGGGTGATCAGTCCTGACTGGTCAAAAAAAGACCCAATACTAGCGGACAGCTCCTGCTGCTTTGCTCCCGTCCCTGCTTCAACCACTATATTCTAGTTCATAAAGGTGGGGGGAGGGCCCTGGCATCCCCTCCCCTACCCCAACAGAGATAAATGAACCTAGGTTACAGTCACTTCTAATACACCATGGACAATGGGGCTTCCTGCTAGGAGAGAGTAAAGAGAGCAAGGGACATGGGAGCCCCTTATCAAAGGTCTGGGAGATGTAGTAGCTGAAGATTTTAATTGTCAATTAAGCACGCATAATACAGACTGTGTCTTAGCAACATGATGAGGGCAACCTGCTGAGCCATTCTTGTTGGGTCAAGCTTCTACACTGAAAAACATCTGATGCTGCTGGCAGGATGCCTTGTAAGCACCCTAACCCCCAGCTAAGAAAGAGCTTAGTAAAGCAGAGTCTTCCTTTTCTGTAACCAACACCCCTACCCCTAAGCTTCTGCCCCTTTCAACACTAACACACCAGCATCTGACCCTGCCTCTCCTTGCAACCTGGGGTCATTGACTGGCCAGGTGTGCAGGAGGGAAAATCCATAAGCAAACAAACAAGTGCCTCACAGCCAGCATGTATCCACAAGATTAAAAAGTATGTTCAAGCTAAACAAGCCCTAGCTTCTTCTCAACTTTTAACACAAAGTTTTTTTTATTTTAGTGCTGTGTTATTTCAAGCCTGGTCAACATATCTAACTGGGTATGTAACAGTACTACTGTCATGTTGGTGGTACTGCTTGTTTGACATGAGACTGACCCAAGTACTGATCCCAGGTACATGTGGATTCCATTAACATAATTAATCACGTCTCTTCTCAGCCTATTGCAGATCTCATCTGTCTCAACTCTTTTATCCTTTCCCACAGAACTGGAGTTGAGTCTAATGACGTTGTTTTCCGCCTACATTGCTATCAAACACTACAGCCCTGATAACAGCCTTGCCTCAGTAACCTGACCTAGATTCACAACCGAGGCTTTAGTTAAGCTAGAGGCGAGAGCATATTGAAATATGGTTACCTTGCATCTTGCTGGGGGGAGAGGTGCTGGCCTGGGAATGGTGTGGCGAGCTGTGTGTGAGGAGCGGGTTGATGCTTTGCCCTCCATAGGCATCCATAGCCAGCTTCTGTCTGAAGGCTTCTTCTTTGCGCCGATTAGCAAACCAGTTGTAAACACGCACCTCCGTGACTAAATTGGTACCAAGCCCTTGGGCTTTAGATGGCGACACACCTCTCTGGAGACACTCTGCCCTAAATGGGACAAAAATATTTTGTCAATGGAATTATTTGTCAATTATGTAAGATTAAAAAGCATATAAGAATGCTAGAAATTTAATATTGCCTGATATTTGATTGCTCGATCGAATATCATTATTTGACATTCCTTGATACTGCATATTGTAATAGTTAATAACTTATAACATATGATACATGCAGCATTACCGATTGCATTCATCAACCAGAGTTTCCCGCTCTTCTTTACTTGGGTTCTTCTGACGTTCATAGGCCTGGTAGAGGATCTGCTGGGATGCAGGCCCCCACTTGAAGCGGTTGCGTCTGAGTTTCTTGAGGGCAGGTTCAGTGCCAGCATCCTCTCCAGGCTGCCCCATGCCCGGTCCAGGCTGAGTGAACTCAGGGAAAAGAAGGAGCACTTGATCCTGACTGACTTTGTCTGTCATGCTACTGCCAGACCCTTGTGATGCTTGGTTGAATTCTGTAAAAAGAATTATGTAAAAATAGTGTTTTTGGTGAACATGTTCCTTCAAAGGTCTGTGCGTTTATGAGTGGCACTGAGATATGTGGCCAGTGTAACCTACTCAAATTTACTTAACATGATTTAAGCCTAGAGGAACAGAATGGAGTAAATGACATGGTGGACAAAAAAAAATGTACTTCTGCATCAAAGATCAAAGCAAAAGTATATATGCTACACTAAATATACATGAATAATATATTTTATACATAGTTTACATTTGCTTTAATACGAATCGAACCTTTTACATGCTACCCTTCATTTGGTTTCAATGCAACATGAGACGCAGAACTTACGTCGCAGAATCTCGCGCTGCTTCCTGACGTACCAGGTGTACAGAGCCGCGCGCTTCTGCGTCTTCATGGGTGTGCCCTTGTTCAGGTGCTGAGAGAGATGTGATTGGTTGAGACCGGTGACGTCGACCACTTCGCGCTGGGGAATGTTGTGCTGCTGCATGTAGCCCTTGATCATGCGCGCGGCTCTCCATGGGTCCTCACTGCGCGCGCGGGCACAAAAACGTTTTGTTTTTTAATTAGAATTAAATATGCGTTTTTTAATTCTGAAAAAAAAAGTAAAGCTTTTTAGTTCTTGCGACCACTCCCCTTACTACCCTCAAGATTTCATATATTTTTTTCCCTCAATCTGGCTTTTTCTACTAGGTTTTTAGATCAAGAATTAACACGATATTGTTAATAAGTTTGTAATGCACACTGTCAAATGGGATAGTAACACTTTCTTATGGCACCTGATGTTTTTGCCCTGCACTGCTCTGCCCTGTCTTGTCAAAGGCCATATTTTGCTTCCCTGTTGCCCCAGAAATAAAACTTTCCTGAGTGTCCTGACTAATGATTAACAAGAGAAATAAAGAGAGAATCAAATGTTTAATGTAAATGCTGCGTGTAAAAGCTCTGAAACAGAATAAACCTGTGATTCTTAACCGCCTATGCGATCACCGTGATGTTCCTTCTGTCCCTCTGTCTCTGTAACAGCTTTGTCTGTCTCATTTTCCAGGTTTAAAGTGGTGTAAGAGCTCACACATGATTGTTAATCACCCTAATAAACGATCGTTAATCATCGCTTTCAGTGAGCTGTAAATACTTTCAAAGGTTACGACCAGATTAATTGGATAAACACAATTCACCCTGATGTGATTTCATTACAGAAGGACGTTTATAAATAATAATTGAAAAAAAAAAATCAGCAAGTGAGAATTTCTCCATCTACGTAGCCATTTTTAAAATAAATAATACTTTCGTGACTGTATGAATTTTGCATAATAATATCGGCTAGATTGCATATACAGCAGACAAAATGCAAAGGAAAAAACAAATATAATAATAATAATAATAATAATAATAATAATAATAATAATAATAATAATAATAATAATAATAATAAAACGCATCCCCTAAGCATAATAAAGGCTTCGAATTCTGAAGATATTTTACAAATAATAATAATTAAAAAAATCAGTTAGAAATGTAAATTAAATAATAATACTAATAAACGAATAATAATATTTTAAAATACCATTTTTTCAAATGGTACTAAATATGTTATAAAAAAAAAGAGACCCGGATTCTGCAAAACCTACTAAAAATAGATTATTGATTAGTGATCTAATTAACCAAAATGGTGTTGTACTTTAAAGATAAATTGAATCATAAAGGGAAAAAATATTAATCATGTCTACTGCTTAACATTTTAGTGTTAAGTTTGAGGAAGTTCAGTTGGCAGAACAAAAGGCAATTATTAAAATTAAATAAATAAATATCACACAGCAGTGCGCACTGAAATGTCCTCGGATTTGTCTCTAAAATATACAATTATACACTATTAATAAAGATTAGGTACATCGAAGCGGACAAACATATACAGTAGGACAGAAATAAAAGAGCAACACAGCGATTAAACAGCAGCGAAACCGAGTGCGTAAAATAATCTGCTGTGGCTGAGTGAACGCTTACCTTTATAAATCCAGACTGAATGAAGGATTAGCTTTAGTAAGACAGACTGTAACAAATCTTTCTGGCCTGTTTGATGTCGAGTGTGACTCCACACACACTCTCACACACACTCACACACACTTACACTCACAGTAACTTACAGCTGAGAGAGAAGCTGCTTTATGCCTTTTGACAATGAATAACCAGATCTCCATTCACGCTAATCATACGCCACTGTGTATCTTTCAGTTGATGATTTATAGAATAAAATTAATAAGAAGTCAACGCCACGTGGTTTAGTTTGGGTTTTTAAAACTACATTTCGCGATGCTGATGTTGAGGCTTCAGGAAGAAATGTTGGGCTACAATTTCAGGAAAAGCAATGTGAATTTATTAGTTAAACCATTATCATTACACTAAAAATACGACATACAAAATAACAAATAATTAACAACGATTATTATTATTATTATTATTATTATTATTATTATTATTATTATTATTATTATTATTCTGTTGAGTTGTATTTTAGAATCACTCTATTTTATGATCATAGATAAATACCAAATTACAAAATTGTTTTTAAATTAAGTCATTCGTATTTTAGTACAGCAATCAATTTTATACAATTTATTCATGTATTAGATAAATTCGATTATTAAAAAAAGGAAAGGAAAGTCAAAAAAAACTTTTCTGAAGTTCTGTAGTAGCCTATAGTAATAGCCTATTATCATGTAGAAAGATGAAAATAGCATTTTACATTTAGCCCGAAGAGCACAGTTAGTTAATGATAAATAGAGCTTCTTCAGTTGATATTTTGCTAAGTCAAAGAAATAATAACCAGGTAGATAATTAGTAACCAGAATGTTAAGAAATGAATTTGGCGCGTGGTTTTAAATTTGTAAACACTGCAAACTTGGACTTTATTGTAAAGTTACTAACAAGCATCATAATACTGTTTTTTTGTTTTTTACCTATTTGTTTTTTTAATACTAAAATAAATTCTAGAATACTGTGTTTCAATGCTATTATTTGAATATTACTGGGGGTTATAAACACCAGCGCGTAATACTTATGTATTTCGACATTTTTTTTTTTTTTACTAAATGTGTTCACAAACAAACAACCCCAATAATAATAATAATAATAATAATAATAATAATAATAATAATAATAATAATAATAATAATAATAATACAATTTTAGACTTTAAAGTTTTGGGAGTTTATTAAGTGAATTAATTAATGAAATTGCAATGACACTTGATTATTTTGATCTAATTTTTTAGGCACTTTAGATCAGAGGACATGATTCTTACTGTACTAAAGTAACTGTAAACTAAAGTAAAGTAAATGGCCACTCACGCCAACATGCGGTCCACCTCTGCGCGCTGCTCCGCCGCTTCCTCCGTGTTTAGAGACTGCAGCTCCTTCAGGATAGGCGGCGTGTCGTAATCATCTCCGTCTTCAGAGCATTCGTCCCCCGACAATTTCCCTTTACTGTGCCCATTGGTCAAAGTATGAAAGATCGGCTTGGCCTCCACGTCGCTGCCGTTTGTTTTACCCGCCGACGGGGACATGTGAAGGTTCTCCAGTTTAACTCCATAACTGGCCGGGCTCGGCTCCATGTCGTCCAGCGCCTGGATCAAAACATCTTTGGTAACTCCGGAGTCTAACAGGGCGGATAAAAGCTCCTGCTGCAAAGATGTTAGTTTGGACACCATGTTTGCAGGCAAAAAATGCCCACCTTGATAAGGAGGTAAAGAGAGAAATGAACACCCTAAGCTCTTCAAATTCCCTCTCCTCACCACCTCCCGTGCGTAAAAAGTCCCCCTGAGAAAGACACCTGCTTGATGAAGCCGAGCAACTTCCCCACTCGCTATAACTTGCCATGATGCTTTGGGTGGGCGGGGTATCTACAGTATGCTAATAAGAGGGCGGGGCTCTGCAGTCACTGCTGCTTTTGTGCTGTCCTTTATGCAAATGAGCAGGCTGTCACAGACCTGCAGGTAGAGCGTGTTTACACTGGAGCTCTGCTGCTTTTATTGGCCTCTCTTATCAGCAACTTCTGTGAACTTTGGACTCTGACACATTCAGACGGTTGTGAAGGGGAATAATAATAATAATAATAATAATAATAATAATAATAATAATAATAATAATAATAATAATAATAACAAACTGTATACTTATGTATATTAAAAGGCTACTTTATGTAATATATAATTAAATCAATACGCACAATACATACAGTTAATATATAAAATAACTGTATGTATTGTGCGTATTAATTATACACACACACACACACATTATATATATATATATATATATATATATATATATATATATATATATATATATATATATATATATATATATATATATGTATATATATAGATGAACCTGCGTATTAGGCACAGCAGCATTCTTTTTAATATTTCAGGAAATCAGAAATACAGTTAGAGGGATTTTGTTGTGTGTTTTAGAGTGGAAAGAGCTCTTATGGTGCTGCTTTTTGTCCAGATGCACTTTTATAAACACTTTGTGTTCAGTATATCTCTGTGCATCTCTTATTATTTACTTTAAAAACACGTGGTTTTCGTTAGTCATGGACTTAAAATTTCGGTTGATCGTGTGTTTTATCCTGGTCCGAGTGAATAAAGTCATGTGATATAAAGACATCCGTAAAGGAAGTAACTATATTTTAATATTAAATGTAGAGGATAGTACTGTATGGTACAGTTTCCAAAGGAACAAAATTTGTATATAATCCAGGATCTTATTTCATTTATATATTTCTGTTATATGTATATACTCCCGACAATATGGATGTGCAGAGCTACGTTTTACCTGATAGGATGCTGATGACAAGGTCAGTTTGAAGTTTTTTTTATGGACAGGCAGAATTTCACACACCTCCTTCTGAAGATTTCAATGTGTCAACCATTAACAACAAATAATAACAAGCAGCAAAACCTGTGTATCCTGCACCAAGCTTTTGGCCCTGTTTTGAAAGCCATGTGTGTAGTAGAGCGTAGTGAAAAAACATTCAGCATTCCCGAGCTCATGGTTCACAGACACAGGATGGTTGGGTAAGAGTAGGACAGATGTGGCTCATAAGCTGTGTTAACACTTCATATTTATGCCACACAAACACACGTGTAGCTAATATAAATGTTAGGAATGACTCTGGCTACATCAGTCATTAGTTAAAAGGGGTATGAAATTTTTTGGGAATTTAAAATAAACCCACTTGGATGTAATTAATTTCAGTTCCTCATTAAATGTCAGGAAAATGTGTCTGTCGGGTATTCAGTAGTTCTTCCCAGTGCCCTGGATTCATTTTAGTTTTGTGATTGGTTGATATCAATAATGAGATATGCTGCTGTTGAAGAAGAAAAAGAAGAAGAAGAAGAAGAAGAAGAAGAAGAAGAAGAAGAAGAAGAAGAAGAAGAAGAAGAAGCAAAAGAAGAAGAAGAAGAAGAAGACTTTGTCATTGAAGCTGATCACTGTAATGAGCAATGGAGGCTGGAGGAATGGAGGTTGTTATGGTGTCAAAGTTGTGGATCACCAAATACAAAGTTGGTGAACCAAAAATGGCAAGCAGTTTTCATATGAGGTTTTCAGATATACCTAGCAGTCATGACATGTCCGGAAATGATTCATGTGATTTTTGATGTTGTCAAACTGTGATAATATGGAAAGGAAGATTCACACAAACCTCATAAAAGTTCATTATGTATTCCTAAAAAATATATTCACTGACAGCTTCATTTTATAATGCATATTAGTAGCCATGGCATTTGTAGATTAAACCAGTTACAATGGTCAGAAGAACAGAAACTGATGCCTTTAAGCCTGGATTTGCTTCAAATCACAAATTACAAATGATACTACTTGTAGCTGAAGGTTAGCTCCAGGTGAGTGGTTTACTACAGTGGTTGTAGTACTTAGACTGCAATAATAAACTATATTAACAGTTGGGTTGCATATTAAATACAACAAAATGTATATATCAAAATGAATATAAAGGTAGACTAAAATGTGTTGCAATCTAGATCAAACCATCAGAGCTTGCTCTGTGAATATTTGAATGTAAGAATTGAAGTTTGAGGTTAACTTTGAATAAGAGTTTCTGAACTAAAATACACCTGGCAGCCATTAAGGCCTGTGACCTCTTGCTACCCCTCTACTACAGTCTACAGCACAGAGCAGAACGTTCAGAAATTTTCCAGAGGTAGAGCAGAGGTAGAACATGGATGTGAGACTCAGAAGCCGCCGATCATGTCCCGTTCCACACAATGACTTGGACCTTACCCTCTTCCTGCACTCATCGACTGCTCCGCATTACTGCTTTAAAACGTGTCATCCAACCTCCAGAGAACTTTATGCTTCTTCAATCTTTATTGTCTTTAGCGGGGCATTTTTTTTTTGTTCAGAGTGAAATAGAGAATAGAGAGAACTGATGTTCATAGACGGGTTTTTTTTCATAGTGTTTCTTACTGGAAAACGTGAACTGTGGACTAGTCATGAATGAAATTCTCCATTATATTTGTCATAATATGGTTTTGACATAACACACAACATGTTTGGTGATCTTTATGCTATGAGAATTTGGCATATGTACAGTTTTGCAGAAAATATTAATAGTTTGAATTTTTTTAAACACTAAAGTCATCAACAACTTTGATCAAGAGCTAAGTGCTTAAAGTGCTTTGATTAGATCACCTGAATTTTCCACTGGAAGCAAATTAAGCATTGATCCATGAAGCATGAGGAACCGTCACCATTCATCCTACAGAACAGACAATTTGGAAAAAGTCCACATTGCCACAATCACAATAATCCCTTAAAGCCCTTAAAAAATTTATGATGAGTTGAACTCATATCTCCACCCATGACATAAACGCATCATGTGTTATTAAACCTCCATAATGTGAACAACCAAACTGTCATTGCCCCTCCCTGCTTCTGAACATCTGACTGGCTGACACAGACTGTCGACTCAGTAAACAGACGATGTAAAGTGTGTGCATGTGTGCACTTTTCCTGAATGAAGCCTAAGACATGAAATTTTACCGTGTAAGTGTTTACCTTTAAAAGAGACATAGATGTGTGTCTAAGCTCAGAAACCATTTCGCCTTTGATCACTTTGATTTCCTGACCTTTCAGTCCATTTTTCAGTCCATTTTTTTACTCTTTACCTCATTATCTATGGAAATGAGACTCCATCTCAGCTGTGTACATCTGTAAGTTTGTATGCAACTAGAAGACAACCGATGTGAGCTATCATGGTCAGCATCTAAGACGTCTTACACCTGTATTCAATACTCAGATTGGGTTCCTCAAGAACAATCAAAAGAACATGATGAAGTAGACTGAGGGAGTGTTGTGGAAAACCTTGAAGAGCCGGGGTCAGAGTGTCCTTACAGAAGCAGTCTATAACTCATCACCAGGGCACCATGACCCCATGAATAACCTCCCCATCCTTCTCTGGCCTTCAGTAACTACTGTAGGAGGCTCCTCAATACACCTTCAAATCATTACCGTAAGAAAGCCTTGTCATGTAATATAAGTACCATATTGTTTCCTTATAGCATCTGTTTAAAATAATGTAATCTCAGTCCAAAAAAAAGGACAGCACGCTCATAAGCATTGCATCTGCTGCAAATGATTGACCGCTTGAAAGTTACACACAGTAAGATTTTTTGCTCATCATGCTACCACATTACACATTACACGGGTCTGTCATTCAGTGTTCTGTGTTAAATTTCAGTGCCTCGTTGTTTTCTGTTCACACTGTTCTGTACTTCTCACCCTGCCCATCCTGGAATCAATATTGACTCAGGGACTCAAAGTAAAGCTCTACTTGCTGTACTGTAAAATAGGGAAAGACCATTGTGACTGAGTGGTTTGTTGAGGTTTCAGTGGAGTCTGACTAAACAAGAATAATTCCAAATCATAAGACATATAGTGTAACTATTGTACACAGTCTCAACAGCTTTGTCCACATGGCCACATTATAAGCATTTCTTATGGTTCTTGGTGCTGGTACTATGAAATTAAAATGCAAGGTTACTTGGCGATATTCGTCTGTAAACCAGAAATAGTCTGAGAGAGAGAAAAATTGGGTTGCCTCAATTGGGTTCTACCACATTTGTAGAATGTTCAGTTGTAACCCCTTGAGATGCCTACAAACAGAACCAGTAGGTCATCCCCCAGTGCAATAAATCTCATCCGCAATGCTAGAACATGATCTGCTGAAGTTCATTCATTCATTCATTTTCTACCGCTTATCCGAACTACCTCGGGTTACGGGGAGCCTGTGCCTATCTCAGGCGTCATCGGGCATCAAGGCAGGATACACCCTGGACGGAGTGCCAACCCATCACAGGGCACACACACACACACACTCTCATTCACTCACGCAATCACACACTAGGGACAATTTTCCAGAGATGCCAATCAACCTACCATGCATGTCTTTGGACCGGGGGAGGAAACCGGAGTACCCGGAGGAAACCCCCAAGGCACGGGGAGAACATGCAAACTCCACACACACAAGGTGGAGGCAGGAATCAAACCCCGACCCTGGAGGTGTGAGGCAAACGTGCTAACCACTAATACTTAATACTTGAGTTGAAAAAAACTGACACTCAATAACTTACTATATTCTGTAAGTCAGGCATATAAATATGAATTTGATATTGAACCTTGCTAAAGTTCTGTTAGAGCTTTAATGTTGTCATTTTTAGATCGTACTTGTTAGCTTCGGTCTCGTCTTCGGTATGTAAATGAGGCTTATTTAAGGTTCATGCTGTATGATGGATTTGGGTAGTCAAAAACATCTCTCAGTTTTGAATTGTTATTACCTTTTTTTGGCTTTATTGGCTTGTTGTCAGAGAGGATTCGATTAATAAAGGATATGAAAAAAAATTATTCCTATTCGAATCTCAATCTATCCTGAGATATGTGCATGTAGTCTCTGTGTTGTATCCAGTCTCGATCCACTTCCTATTGACTATGTAAAATGTGCGAATGTAAATTAATTTCTCTACTGGTGTCACATTTAGCGTGTGTCCACAATCCTTAAAAAGAAATGAAAACATTAATAATCGCATTATAAATAAAAATGACTTTATATATCCCCTTCACACAATGATTTCCGAACGCAGCAGAACTTTGTTTTTATATGTTTGCCTTTTTATTACTAAACTGTCTTCTGGAGACTTTGTGGCCATGCACGTCTCTAACAGAAATGTGCTTTTGTAACGGAAATGGACTGAGATGTGGATTAGGCAGCAGAAAGAACAATCTGGATCACATGCCACCAAGGGAGGAAATCTAAAAGAAATCTAAAGATTTGGAACAGAACACCTCACCAGAGCAGCCTGATTAATAAGACAGCTGGCGCTGGGGTTACTAGCATTCACATATTCAAACAAAATGAGTCAGGGGAAACAAATGACCCAAAAACACACACACAGGCACATTGATGTATGAAAAAAAAGGAATCAAACCCAACCCAAATTTCTCAAACAGCTCAAAGAACAGCTCACCATCATCTGTCCTTATCCCATGTCCATACACTGAAATCACAAATTCAACCGTAGTCCCAGAAAATAATGTACCTACTAATAGACCAACAGAATCTAATCCAGATTTTCAGAGCTTACTAACAGAATTAAAAGACTTACTGGAAAGAGGGTATGTGTATCACCTAAGCATATGTCATGCATGAAGAAGGCCAAAGCTCTGAAACTTTCTGTGAGTTAGTCATTATTTCATGATCCATGCAGGGTGCATTTGCATGTGGCTCCAAAGTTTCACAGCAACATGACGCGTTTTCTGAGTTAATGCAGACTCATACAAAACCACATTGTCCATGGGGCATGAGATAATTCTCCAGTTATTACAGACTTCATTTTTGCTCCCTGGCGCCACTTTGTGGGGGACTGTGCTCTCTCTCTCTCTCTCTCTCTCTCTCTCTCTCTCACACACACACACACACACACACACACACACACACTCACTCACACACAAAAAGCAATGCAGGACAGTGAGCACAATGGGGGTGAACTGGGAAGTCAGAGGTCCATGTGACTTTGATCCTCCTCTTAACCTTCCCAAGACCCCCCACCCCCACCCCCACCCCCACCCAATTAAGCATTCAAAAGCAATTACCTGCTTGATTTCCTTTGCGATTAAGGTTGACTTCACAGCCCCCTTATTAATGCAGAGCCACGCAGCAAAGCCATTAGCCGCCATGAGAAGTGCAACCTCTTACTAGCAACCTGTCCAGCAAAAATGGTCACTTTCAAAACAAGCATACTATAAAAAGGCACAAATGAAGCTGGTACAGAAGAATACGTTGCTCAGAGAACTGAATATTCACTTAATATTGAGAAGGTGCTCAAGCACCAGCAGTTTGTAAATACTTTAGACAACTGAGATAATCTTTTATTCAGCTACAGTTACTGAGATACATAAGTGCGTAAAACTCCAAGGAAATTCCCGTATGACTATAAAATACAGAACATATATAAAATATATAGTTTTAAATGTTTAGTTTAAAGGTAACATTGTCACATGATTTTACAGCCTTGTTAAGCATTTGGAAATGTCTTACATAAAGAGAAATGTCTTACATAAAGAGAAATGTCTTACATAAATAGAAATAAAAATAGAATTTTGTTAGACACATAAAGAACCAAAAAGTTTGACATTTCCATACTTTAATTAACCATGAGTTTTAAACATACATGATGGATGGTTTTAAAAAAAAAAAAAAGGTGGATGGAATAATTTCAGGTATCGATGCTGTATATCTGGTCCCCTCTAGAAATACACTGACACTTCCATACATTTATACGACCAGAAAAAAACAAAGCAAACAACCAGAAAAGCCGAGTCAGTATCATTTATCTGTAGTCGATGCTAAACATTTTGTAAATGTAAACACTATTTTGGTTCTTCCCTGCAACATGGAGTTGTTTTTTGTGAAGAGGATCGTGTTATTTGTCTGTGAATTTAAGATTAAAACCCAGATGCAAAAGAAAAAAAGAACTAAGTGTCCACCTCAGGGTGTTAATCCAGTCCCAATGTCATTCACTAAAGGACACATTAACACAAGCCTGTTTATTCTGAGGAATTTCCCACTAGGAGCTACAGAAAATAGTTGGTTGTTGTTATTTTGTTTGTTTTTTTGACAAAAAAGCTCCTGCTATATGATATTAAAGAACATTTGACATATTTTCCCCCATTGATGAAACGATTTATTCAATAAATTAAATGGATATAAATGGAAAAGAGTGACCTGGATATCAGTTCAAACACACACACACACACACACACACACACACACACACACACAGAGTGTTTTTTTGTAGAACACACTGCTGTTAATTTTGTTTTATATTAAATAATAAATTCCATAAATTATATAGCTTGCATTAAACTTTATCCTTTTAATTTGGCTAGAAATGTGGTGATAAACCTAAACCGCAAAAAAGATCATATGTATATAAATAAATATATATATATATATATATATATATATATATATATATATATATATATATATATATACAGTACTGTACAAAAGAGTAGTCTACACAATCTATGTATCTACACAACATAATGCTAAAAACTAAATGAGTTCTATATTTAAGTACATTTCTGTAAGAGGAAATTCTGTAAACAACCCATCAGGAGTCTCAGGTGCTTTAAGCATTAAGTTTTACTGAGCGTTTTAAAGAATCAGCCTCAGATCTTCTGGAGACTTTTCTAACTCTTGCTTCTTCTTCTTTTTTCTTTTTTTTTCAGAAAATATGACTATATTGAAATGACTATATGACTAAATATGACTATATAAATAGCATTTTTCCCTCCCAAAAAATAGGGCATTTTTTAGGCAGAAAAAAATATTTTCTTTCTTTGAAATCAATTGAAATTACATTTTGGAGCAGAAAAAATACTGCTTGGTGATTTGTGACACAAAAACTGACGCACAAATACAGATGTTATAAAAATAAACATCAAAATTAGTATTAAGAAAAAAACTATATATAGACGGATGGGTGGATGGATGGATATAGTATATATAGATTGAGATGGATGTTAAATGTTAATGAGTAACAGAATGTGTGAGGGATCAGCAAATTTCCCTTTAGCACAGACACCAATCAATGCTGTGTGTGACTGTATGTGAGGACTCAAAGGTGGCATTGTTTAACACACTACTGTATCACTCATGCCTTACACCAGCACACAAGAGGTGGTGTGTGTGTGTGTGTGTGTGTGTGTGTGTGTGTGTTTTAAATATCCTGCAAAAAGTCTTTAACGTATTTATTTAAAATGAACATCATATAAACAAAAAAATGACATTATGAAATGTCATATCATAAAATATAATTTTTTTTGTTTATATGATAAATCACTGTATATTGCAATTAATCTACAAATAAATCACTGAATATTTATAGGAGGAACAATAATGTTTCATTAAAAAAAATAGAAATAGAAAATACTCATGAAACATGAATATTGTCATATCACATAGTCCTATTTAAGTGATAGAATAAAATGCTGCTTTATTGCTGTATATGCTACATAAGTAAAAAACGTATAAAAAATAAAAAACACAACACACTACACCAGGATGCTGATAACAAGAACTGGTGTCACATAAACATGACAAACACTTTCCATAAAACGCCTGGCTTCTGTTTACATCACGAGAATAGAGAACCAGAACAGATCACTTATTACATGTATTTTAAAAATTTTCACTATAAATAAAATAAAACACACATACTGTGTTTGTAAAATTCACTAGTTATTGGTTTTATTGTTATTTAAAGACAATCGGATGGATTGTGATGTGTTTTTTCTCTCGATACTGAAGTCTGTTTCCTTTTATGCAAAATTCTGATTCTGGGAAGATTTACGCAGAGATAAGGGACATTAGACCATGACTTTTTTATTTATTTATTTATTTATTATTTTTTATAAATCATCAACTTAACGAATTATCCACAACTTTGCAGAAGCACAACTTCTGGACGGATTAATATCAGTGTTTCTTCTTCTTCTTCTTTTTTTATTTATTTTATTTTATTTATTTATTTATTTTTTACATAAAAAAGACAATGATTAGTCAGTAAAGGGATATGGGAAGCAGAGGTTATATTTCATAATATGACAAATGTAAATGTTAACATGGCAAGATGGTAATAATAATAATAATGAGTTAATACAATTTTAGATTGATTTTGTATCTAAACTATAAATACTTTATCGTAGTTGTTAACATTTAAAGTAAAAAAAATTCTTATCTTCCTCATTAACACGTTACCTCTTTGTGTTATAAACTATAAATATTTTAATATTATACACTCACTGTCCACTTTAATAGAAACACCTGAACACTGTCTCATTAAAGTTCAGTTATCCAATCCATTATTCTACCCATGGTACAGATTCATCGAACCTGGACAGCTGAAGATTTATTGATTTATTTATTTATTTTTAAAAAGGTAGTTTTTCAGACCTCAACTGCACCGAGTCTGAGTTCATGATAGCTTCATATACGAGTTTGTTAGCTGACAAGAGTGAAACATGATGTGGATTTTCTGCTGTTGTGGCTCAGGCAAGTCAAAGATTTGACATAAACCAGCCCATGTGGCATCAACAACTCACAGAGATCTCACTTTATTTACCTATTCTGATATTTGACTGAAGTTCTTGGCCTGTATCTTGGATTTTATGCACTGTTCTGCTGCCACGTGCTTGGCTTATTATATAACTGCATAAATACCCAAATGTACAAGTGTTCCTAATAAAGTGGACAGTGAGATTATATGTTTTGTATGTGTAATACAAAATAATTACTGTATTTTCAGACAGTAGTTCCAGCTGCAAGGCAAATCCGGGGCTTATATTGAATGTGCTCATTATAATAACAATAGGAACTGAGATGCAGAGGAACTGAGGAACAGAAAGAAAAATAGAGGAAGGTAAAGGAAGCAAAGCTTTAACATAAGTGATAGAAAGGTCTTCACAGCTTTAAATGTAACTATAAATGGATGCATGATGATGTGTTGTACTTTAATTCATTTTAAAAATTATTATTAATAAATAATTATTTCCCTCTAACCACACATCGTGAAGTTTTTATTCATTTCTTACAAATACATTGAACTGTATTGATCCTGCGTTGCTGGTGCTCATTACAGATGTAGAGCTTCTTTAACTTCTCGACATAAGTAAGCTTTGTAAATCTCCTAAATTGATAAGTATAGTATTATTTCAGTTTGTGCTCTTCTTACATGAGCTTTCAGTCTTGAGCAAACATCTGGCGCAGTGCCATCTAATGTGAAACCCAGTGTAGTTATCCATTATGAGTGAAGAGAAGAACTTCACACTCAATCGACCATGGTGTCTTCTCTGACAAATTTTAAATGCCTTCAGGTGCCCTCTGTTCCTGTATCATCACCAGCTGTGAATTAATGTCAGTCTGCACACTCTAGTGCAAGGTCCTGAGGTCCCGTGTTTCCTACCACAAACACGCATTGATCTTTTAAAAATGTTGAGCGTTTTGTTTAATGATGTCACTGTGAATGTGGCTGGACTGTGATGAGGCTACAGAAAGGGAAGAGGACGTGCCATGTCTTGTGTGGACTCTGTCTTCTGTATTTACCACAATTTCCACACTCCCCTGCTTGTCCCGTAATGAATTCAGTCACACATCTTCGTTCCTCAGTCAGTACATTAACCCCCAAGCCGAAGGAGGCATCCTGACGGAAAATAAACCCTGTCCATCTTTGGCCACCGAGAGCGACATCAGGTTGACCTTTCAACCCTGTCCCCCTCCTTGGCAGCCTCTTTGCTCTAGTCTTGCTTCATCTGCATTTCAACACAGTGCCAACACATAGCTAACTCATCACTCACTCTCTCGCTCATGCAGTCACTCAATCACTCATCCATTCACTCTCTCGCTCTCTTACTGCTGTCTTCATTTCTCACGCAGTCATACACTTATTCCCTTACTCACTTTCACCTTTACTCCCTCCCTCTCGCCCTCATTACTCCTGCTTCTTAATATTAAAGACTTTTCCCAGAGACGTTCCTATAAAGAATTTGAACTAGTTTATTTTTTTAACATTTATGGAAAGAATTAAGAGTAGAAACACATTCCCACACACTGACACCCCTTTCTTTGTTGTCCATGACCCCCCATGGCCATGATGGGATGTGATCTCACTCGTTCAGGACGCAGTTATTAAGCAGCGTTGTGCTTGGCTGCCTTCTATCTGCAGGAAGGCCAGAATGTAGTTGGGAGCCATTAAGTGGAGCCATGAGCACTGAAGCAGGGAGATGGGCTTGAGAAGAGGCAGCATACTGTACACACAACTTTACTCCCAGCTTCTTTCAGCTATTGATCCCCCCTGCTGAGAGGGTCAGGTCTAACTGACAGAAAAGGAACAGAGACAGGGACAGGTGAACCTCAGAAATGTAATAGAAAAATTTTTTACAGCACCGTCATAACATACAGAAAAGGCTGTAGCTCATTTCATACAAAAACTTTATCCCACATTGTCCGATGCCATTTTCTACAAAGCTTTGGACGTCTACAGAAATGGCTCTCATGATCATTAAGTTTAAAAAAGCTCCTTAAACCCTTTCTGATAGAGAAACTTAGATACTGAGACAGAAGTACATGGAAGCTAAGAACTAACCATGCCTGAAAAATGGGTATTTTTTTCTGTTGATCATGTCTACATTCTTTAAGGAAACACTAGAATGGGTTTTCCTAGACAGATTGAGGTGTTATGGATTTTTATGTGTGCTGTGGTGAATAAAGCCCTGCAGCGGACCAGGCTGTGGGCACACGGTTTCACAGCCTCACTCATAAAGTGTTTTGCCGCTTTATGACCCAGTTGCTCAACATCACATGCCTCCAGAGCTGGGATATTACCTGAGATAAGGAAAGAAAGCGACGAGCCCGGCACCAACCTGACCTCTCCCTGGGCTGTACACACGCACACATACACACACACACACACACACACACACACACACACAAATGCAATGCAAAGTCTACCAACATAGCCGTTTTGGGAGGGTGTTCTCAGACCCCCCAGGGCTTTCTAAAATGGCATCAAAAGCCAAGCACTACTGCACTGTAGTTATGCGTTTTATTTGCCCAGCCACCTGCTAAAACAAGCTCCCTCTCCCATAACCAATGACCCAGCACTGCTCAAAATGTTTGGGAGAAGAGACCAACTGAAAATAAGTTTCTTTTAAAAAACTAAACAGAGTTAAAAGAGCACACAGAGGTACATCAAGGTTTTTTGTCACTTGTTGATTCTATAAATCACATCTTTGTGATAAGATAATTGCCTTCTCCTTGACAGCAGCTCACAGAGTGAGCAATAAAAGGGGCCGGATTACAAGACGTAAGACCATAAAGACTTTGGCTAAGGTTTCGGAGTGTGGGAGAAAGAGAAGGAATGAGAGAAAGAGGAGAACAACAGTCTGGCAATTGACACTAATACAATTAGGATTACATTCTTTTGAGTTAATTAAATACTGGAGGGAGAAATTAGGCTCATTTTAGCCGTGATAGTGATTGTAAATGGAAACTGCAAGTGATATATTAAAGAAAACATCCAGAAATAATAGCTGTTTTTTATTTTTGTTTACAGTATGTAGAGTAAAGGCTGTGAGAGCTGTAGATCAAGATACTAGCAACAGGAAGTTACCTTTAACATGAAGGAAGTTACCTTTAACGTGCTTTCTGTATGACAATCTAACATTAAACCAATTCCCAATTAAACCAATATCTGTCGAAAAAATGTAAACTCAGGTTTATCTCACTTTTATAGGCCTGAGCGGACATTTTCAGATTATTGCACTGGGGCAATTTGTTTCCAATTAAAGCATTGTATAAAGTTTTGTTGCAGAGGTTTATCAGGGCAATGACTAAAGATCCAGTGTCAACCTGTTCAGCTTGACTGCCTCAGCCATTTCCTGCATTACATTGCTAAACCCAATGGCTTCCCACCCAGTTCAGAGCAAAGCCATTAGGCCAAACTGCTCACGGGGCCAGCAGGGTACATCGGGCATGACGTTTAGAAGGTAATTGCCTAAAGTCTCTATGCAAGGACAAACCGTGCAAGGACAAAAAAACAATGAACAAACACAGAATTTGAAAAAATGACTCAACAATCGATCCACTGAGATCATGTTTGTTTTGCACATTCTTATAAGTAATAAAATGCATGATAAAGAGCTTTGGTATGACAAAGCAAAAAGTCCCTAGCTATATTTACCACAATCAACATTTCTTTGAAATTCACTCCAGCGTAATACATTTTCCATAGGTTCCCATATTCTCTGAACACCTTTACTGTGATGCAGCCATCTCACTTTCTGCCTCTTACTCATATATCAGCCCCTATAAATAACAGGATCTGGGGTAATCTTTAACTCTCACTTAGGCTGGGCAAATTCTGACAGGCTGCAAACAGAGAATAACTGCATACAGTTCCTGGTGGTGACACCAAAGTTTCACCCCTGCACTGTCCTCCATCTCATCAAGGTCTGGACATCAGAACACCAACATAATTAGAGAACATCACAATTCGATAATAAAAACGTTAATAATATACACTGTTTATTTTGCCAGTGTATATTTTTGTAAAAAGAAAACATTATTCTTACTATATATATATATATATATATATATATATATATATATATATATATATATATATATATATATATATATACTATATGCTTTTTTATGTTTCACTAGATAATTAATTATATTTTTTTGTACACAGTAATTGAATTTATTATAAATCCCAATTAGTACAAAACAAATACAGTATTTTTTTCATGTTCTGTTACAAATTAAATCAAATGTATGTTTACTGTTATTATTCTTTATTAATACATAACATACCACAACACAAATTTTATACTCTGCTTTTAAAAATGTACTTAAGAATTATATATAAGAATATTTGTTTCAAACAATAATATACATGACAAGCATTTGAATAATAGAAATAACTAACAATAAAAAAAATTCTATCTATCTATCTATCTATCTATCTATCTATCTATCTATCTATCTATGCTACACTATACCGTACTATACCATATTAGACCATATCATAGTACACTATACCAAACTGCACTATACTATACTATACTATACTATACTATACTATACTATACTATACTATACTGCACTATACTATACAATACTATACTGCACTATGCTATACTATACTATACTACACTATACTGCACTATACTATACTATACTGCACTATACTATACAATACTATACTGCACTATACTATACTATACAATACTATACTATACTGCACTATACAATACTATACTATACTGCACTATACTATACAATACTATACTGCACTACACTATACTACACTATACTGCACTATACTATACTATACTGCGCTATACTATACTATACTGCACTATACTATACTATACTGCACTATACTATACTGCACTATACTATACTATACTATACTGCACTATACTATACAATACTATACTACACTATACTGCACTATACTATACTATACTGCACTATACTATACAATACTATACTGCACTATACTATACTATACAATACTATACTGCACTATATAATACTATACTGCACTATACTATACTTTACAATACTATACTGTGCTGTACAGCACTGCAATACACTACATACACTGCACACTGACACTCATCATACGGTTTAGAAACTCTCTGTAATCATAATCAACTTAAAACTTGAAAATGTTAGGGTTGTAAGTTGAGTATGATTACAGAGAGTTCTATGGAGATTATAAGGTGCTACAGAGAGCACTATGGAGCACCTTACAACAGCCATTGAAGATCCCTTTTTATGAGTGCATTTGTAGAGAGTTTTCTTTCTGCACACACACTCAGTACACAGATTTTATGGTTCTAAGGGACAATATCCAGATTAGATCAATGACTCCGAAGCAGAGGTGGAATGGCAGAGGAACACAGCACCTCTTAAGAAATAAACTTGCAAAAGCACAAGAGCTATAAAAAATGGCATGTTTCAGCACATTTTATCATACTCACTGGGCTGTAAAAATTGACGTGATTCAGTGTTACGGAATAAAGACAAAATCATGACCTTGGGTGGAAACAACACTGCAGTCAACTACTGAGCAAGACTCCTGTGCATGATGAGGATGCCCTCTAGTGATGAACACTGATCACAGAATAATCTTCTCATGCATTTACTTTGTATCATTAATGTCATTTATACCACAGTAAGACTGAATTCCCAAATGTGATTGGTCTGAAAGTGATCCAACAGCAGTTCTGGCTATAATTCATATCACAGATTAAAAAAAAAAAACAACAACAACAAAAAAAACGTTTCTATAGTAACCACAAAGTCGTCACATTTGTACGACTCCACATAATGTAAAGCTATTAAAAAAAAAAAATGTAAAAAAATTTTAAAGATTTTTTTTTTATTTATTTAAAAATAAATAAAATAACTTTTTGGAAAAGTATTCAGAAAAAATGAACAAGCTTAAAATCAAGTAAGCAAAAAAATTTTTTTTTTTTTTTTAAAAAGAAGCTGGAGAGGAAGTGATAGTAAAACTAACTTGCCTCGTGCACGTTCTACTATATAATAGTAATGATAACTGGTCAATACATATGTCGTCATTCAATAATAAATACAATATGCAATATTTTTTTTTTTTTGCATTTCATTTCATTGCATTTTGCATTTTTTTTTTTGCATACATTTGCATTTCATTTCAAATTGGTTGGTAAACCTCTATAGAGGAATCATTTTCAGGGTGATGACACCATGACACCACACCACCACAGTGTGTATTATTTCATATTAATCGCTGGTTGTTCAAGAAATATATTTGCTGCTCCTTCTTCAATATTGAGCAACTACAGTCTTTATTGATATTACACAATACAGCAAAACCCAGAAGACAAGAAAGAGACAACATTGTAAATGACTGATCCGAGCAGTACCTGAGAGGGTACAGTGAAATGGAGTGCAAGTGTTTCACTGGCCTACCAGCAGGGGGAGGCTTGAGCTGATGTGCAATATACACACATACTAAATACAGACAAGTAACAAAAACCTATCACTTCATAGGCAGAGAACCCCCCACCCCACACACACACACACACACACACACACCCACACCATGATAAACATCTAAATAACTCTGGATCCCCTTAAGGTTCATGCAACTAAAAGACTGAAGAAATTAAGCACAAATAAATAGCTGTTAAAGCAGTTTGTTTAATATATCATAATTATTCCCCAATAAACATAATGTATTTGTAACATCGTATTACACTTCAAACAAAAGGAAATACAGACAGACAGAGTATCATTTGTGCGTCTGTAACATCTGTTTCCTAGCATCCAAGCACCGTTTCCAAACCAGTGACATGAAATATTCAACAAAAACAATCATCTAAGCTTAGGTTAACCTACGCATTACTTATTTCCATTATTCTCCATCTCCACCATGATACAGACACACTGTGCTCATTAAAACTACATGGCAGCCATGAATACTTAAACAAAACATCAAGGGAAAAATAATACAAATACAGTCGTGTTTAATCTGCCATTGCTTTATTTAATGAAATTTAACTCCTGCCTTCACAGCTCCTATGCTGAAACAAACTTGTCAGGATCAGAAACCAAACTCTCCCGATGAACATGGGACACCTACTGAAAAGCAACTTAACCGCAACATATGCACAATTAGTATGATATACGACCCATGCAGTTACGCACAGTCAGCATAGTCATGGTATGGCCTTGTTTAATATTTGTAGCATGTGGTTAGACAGGACATTGGCCACTAGTGCATCTTGGTCCATGTTGGAAAAGAACATTTTTCTCTCGCTGACTTCAGCCAGACTTGAATAGGAGGATGGCAACCTGGCCCAGGTAGAAGTAGATAAAGTGCTTCGTCTCGTGGGTGACGTAGCTGCCAAAGTTTCGTCCCACAATGCAGTGCCATGTTGGGTTGTACTTCTTGTCAAATTCCTGCAATGGGGCAGAAAACAAACACCGCTTTAGTGGCCATCTATCTTATGGGGATGTTATTATTTAACTACTTAAGTGTTTAACGGCCCTCGACACACCAGATCAGGTCATATGTTTTGTTTTGGGATTTGTGTGTGTGTGAGACAACGATGAAAAGAGTGTTTGCATCAATTAATAGTTAACTGTGCAGGCAACCTGAAAGTCATTTGTGAAAGTATGGGAGAGAACAGGTAAAAATTTGCATGTGGCGTAAAAAAAAAATACCCCATGGGGTATTTGCAACGGGTAAAAATTTGCAGGTTTCCCTTCAATTTGAAAAACAAGGAGTGAGAAAATCGGAAAACCGTTTAAACTGATCCAGCGATTAAAGTTACCTTTTTGATATACGCTGCAATGTCCTTCTCAATGTTGTACTTCTCCATGGCCTGTGTTGCACAGTCAACTGCATCTTGCTGCATGTCCTCAGACATGTCAGCATTCTTGATCACTGCTTTCCTGTCAGTCATAATGGTCTAGTAGGGGAAAAAAAAAGAAACAAAGATCATATGCATACACCCACACAAGACACCAGCATTCAGCTTGGTAAGACTGCTTGGTTCACCGTCTGGTTTGTTGTTCCATGACCAAAGTTTAAGTGCTTCTCCAATCACAGGGTTTAGCCTTTGCTCTCTGTTCCTGCATTAGTTTAGGTGTGGCTCGGTCTGTTCTTACCACAGTTCTCACATAACTCTTGTGTTGTCTGTCGGCTCCTGTACCGGTACTGTCGGATTGTTTTCCGGCTCACTTCGGAATAACTTAATAAATGTAAATCCATTAAGCTTCAAGCGAGCCAGCAAAAAGAAAAACCCTCTGCCTACCTTTTGCCTTATGCTTTAACAGAGAGGCCTTTCATTCGCGTCCTCTCAGGCTGTTCTCTCAGTGCCAGAAACTCTCAATAAACTACAAGGATGTGTTTTGTTATGGTGATTCTGGGACACCTGATACATCCAAGTAAGACTAAAGTAGGCTAAATGCTTAAAGGATGGTTCAGTTCTTTATCACACACACACACACACACACACACACACACACACAGACAAAATGAAGCCCTACCGGCCTCAGAGGATTGCTGGCTCCTGCTGAGCAATAATGATCCAGATGAAATTTCAATTACAAGACAAGAATTTAGTGAAATCCTGAAGACTCTGTACTGGAGGATCATTGCACTTGACAAGGTGTAAAAGGCATCACTCCACACCCACTGTAGCCTAATGCATGTGTAGGAGAAGAAAAGGAGCCATTTGAGGATCAGCACCTGGATCGTTTATCGCGATTATCGCATCGACCAACCTTTTAGAAAATCAGACTGAACCCTAATCTGAAGCACCACCTGGATGCTAATGGCCTCCTCCTCCTCATCTTCCTCTTCATCCTCCTCCTCCTCCTCCGCACGCGCATGTTTCTCTTCTCCCCAACAGTGCAGTAAAACACCAACCTGTATTCATTTAACCCGCTTCGTTTTAAATCGCTCTCTAAAGCCGATAAGACCCGAACATAACATAACATAACATAAGTCATGCGACTCACCTTCAATCGATTCTGTGTCGTTATCAAATAATAATAATTTCTGATCAATTTTCACAACACCCGAGTTTGGACGTTTGAGGGGTTTTTTTTCCGCGTCTTGTCAGGATGAGATATCTATCTAGAAGAACTCAAACACAGCGTCCTGCCCGTTAAAGCGCTGCTCGGTTCCTCTGTTCGGTTCTTCGGCTCTTCCTGATTTGCTGACGCTCTCCGCCTCCGCCGTGTGGTGCGCGTGCGTTTTCCTCTCGCGCCGCTCTGCCTGCATCTTATTTCATCCCACAATGCATCTTTGACCGGAGAGGACACGTGAAACACGATATGAGCTCCCACGCATCCTCTTAATCTCTCACATGATCACTGAAGTGAAATCAAACCTCATTCGACCACCTAAAGCCAACCCATGCAGCTTTGGGGTTATTTTATAATACACGTGTTTGTGTGTGTGTGTGTGTGTGTGAGAGTGTGTGTGTGTGATATGTTGAATAAATAAATAAAAGGAGTCACACATTATGCATCAATATTTTATTTTATTTCTTTGATGCAACTGTTCACTAAAAAATATCAAACGAACTGCTAACGATGTGTAAAGCATCTACTACCATCCATCCAAGGATGTCAAAGTGTCAATCTAAAATTGCAGGACATTTAATTACCACTAAACAAATGCCCCAGAATTTACCAGATCGCTCCTGTTGACTCCATCCCACAAGACCGCAGCATCTCCTCCACAAAGTGTGTGTGAGAAATGAAAAGCGGTAGCGACGTGGAGAACGGGTCCGAACAGAATTTATAGAAATAAAAAAAAACAAAAGAAAGAAAAATGTCATATACATCCTGGTGGAATTTGATCCTGATCCATGTATCCAGTTCTCCCTATCCTATCTTCATTCTGAACTGATTCCAATGAGCCGGCATCCACCGAGACTCTCCTCCATCCCAAACCTTTAAATACCAGCAAAACCAAGAGGTAAGAGTTAGAAACACTTCCACTCACAAAGCCTTTCTACTATGCATATAATGAGGGCAATTATTTATTGAGATACCCATGAGATACCCATGCTCTCACCAAACACACCCTGGTCTTATATTGAAAGTCTAGCTTGTCTGAGCAGCCTGGGAAAAGCAAATGAAATGTAAAAGAACAGAATAACAAGAAACATTTGCTTTAGACCAAAAACCGACTGCATAAAGCTCAGATGTGTAATTGTGTACGACGTCATAGCCAGAGGAAGTGTGATATCCCACTGATGTGCTGGTAAAGAAACATTAAACAAATAGACAGCTGACTGTTTATATACTTAAACTTGTAACTCAAATGCTTCAGCAATTCTTTATTACAAAGTATCAGTTCATCTTTCGTGTCAAGCAACTACAGGAAGACAAAAGGGGTAAAACATGTGAGCCCACGCTCATGAAAAACAGTAGATGGCATTTACAAAAATATTCAGAGGCATTGAACAACTCTTTGTTTGGTCAATGAGAGTTCCATCTCGTATTCAAAAGAGGACAAAAGAAAGGTGAGAATGTGAAGGGAGTCAGCACAGTCCTTTAAAAAAGCGGTGTTAAAAATCAGATGGGTGTTGATGGTTAAGACATGGGGGTGAGAGACAGGAGCGGGGCAGGGGCTATCAGAAAAATAAGTTTCATAAGGAAGACATTGGGGGGCTGTGGGTAAAACTAAGAGTTAAAAAAGGAAGAAGGGAGGGGATGTAAAAACAACTCAACAGCTTCACCAAAAACAGGGGAAGGGAATCACAAACCCAAAGCACCACACAGCAGCAGTGAGCTGAAGGCTTAGGAGCGAGAGCGGGAGCGGCTGTGCCGGGGGGAATACTGAGGAGAGTTTCGGCCACGGCGTGACGAGAAGCTGCGGCTGCGCTCGTTGCTACGACTGCGACTCCTGCTGCGACTGCGACTCCGGGACCTTGATCTTCCATAGCTGGGACTGCGTGGGCCATCCACTTTCACCCGGATATACGAGGTTTCCCCCTGATGGGCAAATTAATAAAAATAAATAAATATTAAAAAATAAATAAATAAATAAATAAAAATAAAAAACCATCAGAGAACTGTAAAAATTCTAGCCAATTGTTTAAGATGCCTTGCAGGCATTTTATCATAAAAGACTTTAAATAGTTTGAGATTGCAAGTGCAGGCAAACACAGGAGTACTCAAGCATGCTTCTAATGGAATTATGACAAAGCGAATACAGCTGTGATGCATTAAAACCCTAATTAGATGTATTACTAATGTTAAAAAAAAAAAAAAAAGTTAACGCTGTCTAAAAGTCTGAAATAAAAGCTGAAACCTACCTCATGTGACCGGAATTTAGTGTTATCCAGTTTTCGAACGGCGTAGGTCATGTCTTCTTTGCGCACAAACTCCACCACGCCAGTCCCATCTCGAAAAACATCAGCATAACATACATCGCCTGCTTCACGCATGTGATCCTTCAGATCTTGCCAACTGCCACTTGGTGGTAAACCTGCAAAAAACATAAGCTTAAATTCCAACATACATTACAGGTGTAAAGCATTAATCTACTGTCCTCTACCATGCTAGAGTTAATATGATACAGGAAAGGGACATGAAATAATAAGCCAGACGACACTCAACTGAAAACAGAATCATTCTGAATGATAAGACTTTACTTACCTTTAAGTGTTTATAGTCTAATGCTAACAAAAAAAAGCCTGCTAAAGACTCACCTGAAACGATGACTCTGTATTCAGATCGCCTTGATGGGGGACCATATCGGCCTCTAGGGGCTCCACCAAAGCCCCCTCTGCCCATACCACGTCCACTTCTGGGAAACTCCACTCGAAGCCGATAGCCGTCGTAGTCATAACCATCACGAGCATAAACTGCATCCTCAGCATCCCTGAGAGGGGAAAAACAGGCCACATTCTAAACCTTCAGATTACACTGTATTTTACATACATACAAATTAGACAATCAGCAGCATTAAAAGTCACTAAATAATTATATAGATAGCCTAGATAGCTCAGAGCCTAGTATGCAGAGGTTAGCTGCAACCAAATCTGGATCAATAACAGACATCCAGTTAACCAGTGACACGGACAACTCTTACTGATCGGTGTGAGGAGTGAAGGCTAGTCTGATGCTCGATGGTCTGATCTCATGGAGCTACAGTAGCACAAACTGCTGAAAAAGTTAATGCTGGCCACGATAGAAAGGTGTTAGAACACATTTGTTGTAGGTGTTGTAATTCCTACAACAGGAATGTGATCGTCGGAAATGGACAATGGAGCATTGGAAGACTGTGGTCTGCTTGTTCACATGCATGCATTTACAGCTCTTTCCTGGGGAAGAGGTGGCATCAGTATGCAACATAGCAAGAAAGCAGAGACGGTATGATGCTCTGAGTAATTTTCAGCTGGTAACAATTGAGTCCTGGCATTTATGCGGATGTTACATGGACCACAGACCTAATGGCAGTGTGTCCTTCCACACATCCACATAATGGTTTGAGTAACATGACAAAAACCTCAAGGTGTTCATTGGTCAGAGCTCAAGCTGATCAAGCTGCTGTGGGATGAACAGAACAAACGAGTCAGATCCATAGTGACCTTAAATAAGATATCAGCTACCAAAGGTCTTTATGCTCCAAAGGATCAGAGCTGTTTTGGCGGCACGAGGGAAACCTACACAATATTAAAATCAGGTCATTTTAATGCTCTTGCTGAGTTAAAACACCTAACGTTACTTTCTCTAACGTCAAACAGAAACTTTGAGAAGAACAAGCAGAAGTTTCTGTATAGGTGAAGAATCAGTAAGAGCTACATAACCCCTTAACTTTTATTGCCCCGACTCAGCTAGCAGAATTAGCCCATTTGCTAACACACCAACTGTAGCTTAGCTAGCTAAACTTCGGAGTATTAACTAAGCCCGAGTCTTAAACCCAAAAAAACTAGACGTGAATAACCTCCAAGAAACGTTTTTAATACTCCACCATTAACGCGAAAGAACTCACAACAAACAGGATTACCTATTAGCATCTAGCTAAATCCTGCATGTCGCTAGCGTTAGCCGCTAACGGCCTGCACGCTACAATAAACAATAACAAAATTGCCAAACAGACCACAAACGTGACAAAGACAGAAAAAAACATAAAGACAGACTATCGAGTTTTAAACTGAGTGATTAATGTTGTGTAATTAACAGATAATAACAAGTTAAGGTATGCTAGGCTAGGCTAAGTATGCTAAGCTAAGCTAGGCTCAGTATGCAATGCTAAGCTAACTCACCTGGGGTCCTCAAACTCGACAAAGGCAAACGGAGGGCCACCTCGCCGGTTTTTCAGATCGATATCTCGGATCGCTCCGTATTTATAAAACACATCTTCGACGTCTTTAGTGCGGATGTCAGGCGGAAGATTCCCCACATAAATCCGGCAGTCGTTGCTACCAGCAGGGCCTCGGATCACACCAGACATGTCCAAAAACAAGCGTGCTGCAAACGAAAACACACCACAATCAACCAAAACGTGAATATCTGACTGCAAAAACACACAGCGTGCAAACAACAACCGATAAAACACTAACGCTACATACCAGAGGTAAATAAAGACCGACGCGTTACCCGTCCCCGTGTAGATAAGACAATAAGCGCGTGGCGCTCCACCTGCACCCTCACTTCCTCTCCATTAACCGCGCTTAGCGACGCGGATGAGTCCCGCAAACTCGAGGCGCATCACACGTGTTCTCCGGCTACATCCGCGACACAAAGTAGTTCCCAAACACACAATCATTTTTGTGTGTGTATTTCCTGTAAACCCCAATGCAGTGCTTATAACCAAATGTTTTTTTTTTTTATTTACTCCTTACTATGAGTACACTATTGAGATTTAGAAAAATGATACCTTTATATTTAGATAAATATAAATAAAACCCAGAGATAATATTTAAGATCACACAGTAATCCCAACTAATTATAATAGAAAGTCATTGTTCTCTACAATCACGTGACCAATACGTTTCTGAGTGTAATAAAAGTTTGGGTTATTTCCAACGCACGACCTAATCAACAAGCTTTTATCCGAATGTTGATAAAACCAGAGATGGTTGGCACAGAGAGACCACAGAGAGCGGAGAGCACAGAGCGAACGGATCATCGTCAGGAGCACCAAATTTCTTGGTGTTGGAGAACTTCACCTGGTCACTCAACACCAGCTCCATCACCAAGAGAGCCCAGAAGCGTCTCTACTTCTTACGTACTGTAGGCTGAGAAAAGCACATGTTCCTCCCCCCATCCTGACTACTTTTTACAGAGGGACCATTGAGAGCATTCTGAGCATCTGCATCATTGTCTGGTTTGGGAACTGTACCATCTCGGAACGCAAGACCCTGCAGCGGATAGTGAGGACAGCTGAGAAGATTATTGTATTCTCTCTTCCCTCTATCATGGACATTTACACCACACGCTGCATTCGCAAAGCCAACAGCATTTTGGATGACCCCACACACCCCTCACACACACTCTTCACCCTACTGCCGTCTGTAAAAACGTACCGAAGCATTCGGGCCCTCACGACCAGACTGTGTAACAGTTTCTTCCCACAAGCCATCAGACTCCTTAATAACTGAAACTGAACTGTTCTGAGCACAATATACACACGCATATCAACTGTATGGATTGCACAGACCTACACCAAATACCAGTGTTGTAATGTAACGGAGTACAAATACTTCGTTACTGTACTTAAGTAGAAATTTCACGTATCTGTACTTTCCTTCGCTATTTAAATTTATGTTAACTTTCACTTTTACTCCACTACATTTCCTAGATAAAATGTATACTTTTACTCCACTACATTTCCTAGATAAAATGTTTACTTTTACTCCGCTATATTTCCACCAAGCGTCTTCGTTACTCGTTACTACAAAATAAAATGAGAAGAAATGTGTGCGACTGCAATAAGGGAGGTTTGGCAAATCACTGCTCCTGGATTGCATTGTGCACACACTCTCTACGGAGAAGCACAGGGACGCCCAGCATGCACGCACAGTCAGAGCTGGAGGCGTTTATCTATAACGTTAATCGGCTGAAAGCCACAAAGACGGCAACCAAAAGCAGTGAAATGTCAATATTCTTATTACCAGAGTTGATAGCACAAACAAAATATTAATGCAAACAATCCATTCAATACTAAATAAAAATAACATTTATTGATTTGGTCTTTGTCTTGTGAATATTTTTTTATTAATGACTGCATTCATTAGACACACTGTTTGTAGAGAATGCACACATACATGAACTGATCTGATTCAAGACTGGCATCATTACATCATGCATAAAATTTTTGTGTCCACTTTTGCCATTTAATAATACCATAACTTTTGGCTTACTATGTAGTCATATAATATATAATATAAAACTCTTCTTGTTTTAAATTCTCACTGAAGGCTAAAAACCCCCTAAAGATGAAATCCTAGAACCACCCCTGCTCTTATGCCTACAGAAAATCACTGAAATTTTACTTTTTACTTTTACTTCAAATACCTAAGTACATTAAATATCAGAAAATGACTTTTGATACTTAAGTACAGTAAATATCAGATACTTTAAGACTTTTACTTGAGTAATATTCTAAAAGGTAACTTTCACTTCTACCAAAGTCTTTTTCTGGTACGATACTTGTACTTTTACTCAAGTATTGCTTTCTAGTACTTTATACAACACTGTCAAATACACACACTTCCATTATACATCCATCAACCTGTTTACATGCTGTTTACTTTACATTATAGTATTACTGCAGACAATATTGTCGAACATACAGTATTTACACTTTTGTGTATTGTCTTTTTTTGTATTGTCTTGTAATTTTTTTTGTTTGCACTGTCTTTTGTCCCGCACTGTCTTGTCTGTCTTGTTTGTCTTGTCCTGCACTGTCTTTTGTCCTGCACTGTCTTTTGTCCTGCACTGTTTTTCTGTATTTTGTCCCGCACTGTCTTGTCTGTCCTGTCCTTGTCTGTCCTGTTTGCACCAGGTTGCACAGTTGTACTTTATGTATCTAGGACTAACTTACTAAGTCCTTAGCTCTGCCTTTGTTTTATGTAGCTCCCTGGTCCTGGAGAAACATTGTCTCATTTCACTGTGTACTGCAACATATGATTGAAATGACAATAAAAGCTTGACTTGACTTAACTTTTGGTCTTACAGAAGATGTGTGGTGTGATGTCACCTAATCTTTTACAATTACACAAATTCATATCAGCCTAAAAAGTACAGTATCCCACAGTAGCTTGTGTGATTATATGCATGCTAAGCAAAATAATGCTGTAATTCACAGAATGAACGCACTTATATAGAGCTGTAATACTGACACAGAGTTAGTCGAACCAGACACATTTATTATTTTCTGAATTTATTAAGTCACATGCAGTATTTTTTTTTTTTATGTCACACAGAATACCACAACACTCACCAAAAGTACACAATCCACAGGTACTAAGTGTAAATAAGCTTATTTCTATCACATAGAGACATTTAAATGATGTTTTGATCAATCACTGTGAAGCACAAGTTGTAAAGACAACCCCAGATTGTGTTGGTTGAGTGAGAAGATAACCAGCTCACGTTTATCTAGAAGGTATTTATAATAATGTATAAGGTTTTCTATATAGCGTTTTAGTTGTTTAATTCAATTTTAACGGCTAATACTGATGTAGTTCAAACAGCTATGTACTGAACCCAAGAAACGTGTGTGTGTGTGTGTGTGTGTGTGTGTGTGACAGATCAAATACAGTCATTTCTATAACAGTGGAGTGCAATTGTCTGTATTTGAGGAGATTTCAGTATGCATAGCTAGACAGGTAATGGGAAAGACCAGTAGCGCCACTGATGTCTCGTTCGCCAGAATATTTCCCCTGGGATGCCAGACTGTTGATCTGAAATGGAACAAGGAAGATATGAGAACTGCTTGTAAAGTTAACAGTAGTTAACATTGGTCAATCCAACATTTGAAGTCTCTTCTGTGGCACTGATTAGTTATTTTGCAGCAGGCAGCAGGTAATAATCAGCATTAAAGTTGCAGTATATATACAGCGCAAGTAAACCAACACTACCAAGTAAATAAATTTGTCATCAGCTTGTGAGATTGGACTTTTGTCCTTGTTGATCTGTTAATCTGTTATCTCTTAGGTTTTTTAAACCAGGGCCAGTTCCAGACAATTATATTAAAGTGGACTGGTGCAAATAATAGCCGGGCAGTTACTTACTCGAGTTGTCCCCTTAACCAATATTTACAATGCCCTCTTGCCACCAAAAACCGACCACATACCTAACAACCCAAACCCCCGAAACAGAGTATTTCATTACATTAAAAAAATTACATTTTTACTTCAACACAATTTGTAAGATTTGTATAGCTCCTCAGACTCTATTTACTAACGTAGAATGTGGAGAAATCATCCATATTATGCAGTTAATTAGAAGACAGAATGGAAACAAATATGACAGGACATGCCTCAGCACGTTTAATGAACTCCTCAGTGGCAGCACTCTGGTTTTCCTTATGACCGCGCCAGGTCTTCAGTGCTGAGGCCTGCAGAGCTCGACCAAAAGAAAAGGTCAGTGACCAGGGCTTTACCAGTGGGCAGTTATTGATGGCATTTAAGTGGACAGAGGCCTCCTCTTCACTCTGGCCTCCAGATAGAAATGTTATTCCTGGAATCAGAAGATTATACACTTCAAATAAAAAAACTACAGCCAGGCAAATGTAGAAAAATCTAAGGTGCAGAATGCAGTTGAGGGCTTTGAACACACAGATACATAAAGTATAAATAGTGTGACAGGGCAGGATAAGAAAAAAGCAATGCACAGAATTACAGTGACAAGGATACACATATGTAATCATGACTGTGATATCAGTGAAGTAATCGACATAACCAGTGACTGCAGGAGGCACAGTGCGGCGTAGAGCAGTGACTGTCGCCATGGCAACCTCCTCAGCACTGTATTTGGTGGGGCAAGCATGTCCAGGGGTCACCATGTTGGGCTTGAGCAGCGTGCCTTCCAGATACACATGGTGATCAAACATGGCCTTGTACACTGCTGCTAACACCTGGAGCACAAACACGGAACATTTACGCTGGCTTTAATATGCAATCGCCTTAACTATCTTCAACTTCATACCGGAGATCGGCATTAACAGAAACTGACACTAACCCTCTCTGTAACAAACTGGCAGCGCTTAAGGTCATGATCTCCATCAGGTAGAATCTCAGGTTCCACTATGGGTACAATCCCATGCTGTAAGGAGAAAAAACACATATCTTCTTCTTTTTTTTTTTTTTTTAAACGGAGTTGAAAATTCAACCATGTTAAAAATATTGACTCAGGTACTATACCTGCTGGCAGATACTAGCATAGCGTGCAAGGACATTTGCATTTTCTGTGATGCACAGCTGAGATGGGGCCGTGTCACTGATCTTCATCACACAGCGCCACTTGGCGAAATCTGCTCCATCTTTCTTGTACTGAGCACATCTCTCTGATAGACCGTCCAGCCCTGACACAAGCATCAGTTTCGAGCTTTAGCACAATCAAGCCAAAACTACTGAACAATAAGCTGTCTGTTAGATGATGATGTACAAAAGTGTTTTACCTTGTGTAGTAGTTTCTCCATTAGTTCCTGGCAGGGGAACAACTCCTTTATCAACCTTTGAAAAAAAAATTCAAAGACAAGCTATATTTGAGCTCCTCTTGAAAATATGAGACTTGAGTGTCACTGATCCACAAAATTGCCAGTGCTTCCTAATTCCAAACAAAAAGTTCTGACCTCCAACAGCACGGCACATACCTTAATGCCAATAGTGATCCCTTTGTCTTTGATCATTTTAACAAATGGAACACCATCATCAGAAGTCTGGTAGAGGGTTTCGTGGAAAAAAATGACCCCGCCGATGCAGCTGTCAATGCGGTCGTCTGCGCTGAAGAGGACCTGGCGGTACAGGCGACGGTTCTCCTCTGTGTTCTCCACTCCTATCTGATTCAGACGCTTCCCCATGCTTCCTGATGGTTAAACAATACATCCAGACTGAAAGAGTATCACAAATATATTGGACCACATGAAATACTCAATATTAATATTTTAGCTAGTTCTCCATAAGAGCAGCTGTGAAAGAAAGGCGATTCAGATTTATAGAAATACAATTAATATTCATTTTTCAGTAAATCATGTATCCAGATCAAGATCACAGTGGAGCCAGAGTATGTTCAGGGATACACTCTGCATGAGACGGCAGTCCATCACAGGGCATGGTTTCTGGAGTATGAGCATTAACATGGATTTGTTTGGTGGTCCTTCGATAAAATGTAACAAAGAAAGGTTGTTTGATCATTTTCTGGAGTCCTCATTGTCTATAAGTTTACAGTCTTCAGGACCGAGAGGGTCTGCGTTTTTCTTTTTGTCAGTAAAAGACAAAAGACACTACATTCTAAAATACAGTCTCATTAACTATGAGAGTGTGTGTGTGCCCTGAGATGGGTTGGCACTCCGTCCAGGGTGTATCCTGCCTTGATGCCCAATGACGCCTGAGATAGGCACAGGCTCCCCGTGACCCGAGGTAGTTCGGATAAGCGGTAGAAAATGAGTGAGTGAGTGAGTCTCATTAACTTAAAAACTAGAGGCTGCTGAGGAAATGACGACTTATATCTTCTACAACAGGAATTAACCTTATTTTGTTGAGATTTCATGACATTAAATGTAACTAAAACTCAAAAATATGACATGTTGCTTTTTAAATAATAGCGACTATAATCATTGGCAAATTGCTGTGGTTTAAGTAGAATAAAACACTTGTGGAGAGGATGATGTCAGTTTTAGATGTTAATAGTATCTCTGCTTTACTTTCGAACAGCATCACACCACCTTATTATCAATTCATGTTGGCAGACAGAAATATATATTCACAGACTAAACAGTTTAAGTAGTTGCACTCACCGACTGACTCATCAGCTGCTAGGATGCCTTTCCCAGGAGCCACGATGCGCAGAGCGATCTCATGCAGCTCCTTCTTCTTCTCAGTGGTGAGCGTAGGAAACTGGTGGGTCATCTTTACAGAGGGATCACAACCTGAGAACAGTAGTCTGGCTGTATTATGGGAGGCGGTAGGAAAACGTTCTCCTGAATCTCTCACTAAAAGGCAAACTTTACAAAGAAACACAGAGTTACTCACCAAGTCACAGAAGAGATGCGGATGCACCGGCTTGCTCCTGAGATTGTGATGAGAAATGAAATGAGAAGCTCTTTTTGTGACAGCAACGTCGTCCCAGTTCTTCATGATGGTGTCCCGGAGGAGGCTGGAACCCGTAGGGCGGAGCGTAACGACATGACCTCATTAAGTGATGTTGTGAAGGCCATGGAGGGGAGCACCTCCACCTCTAACCTGCTTTAATTCTGCTTTGGAGTTCCGTTATTACAACAGTTGCATAGCATAATGTGGCAATAATAAGAAAGTGCTTTATCAACCACAAAGAAATGTAAACAAGTAAATAATTATAATGCCAAGCAATTAGATCTTCAAGAGAGCCGACAACAGCAGCAGGAACCGACCAGACAAGACAGTGTTACATTCCTTTAACTCAACTATCTAAGCTTTTCCCTAAATCCATAAAAACAATGATAAACCACAACCAGTTGTTGATTAAAGGCTCAATTGAAAGTTCAACCGAGTTTAAACAGAGGGAAGCGGTGTGGTTCCTGCTTGGCTGGAACAAAAAACAAAAAAGCCCTCATGCCCCTGGACTAACTGGATTACATTCACTTCAACTGAAATAATAATTCTCTTGGCATTTATGTCCCAAAGCACCACTGACATGTCCATGTGACTTTTTTCCCACAACTCCATGATCCAGTTTTCAAGGACAACTATTGGAGAACTAAGCTGATAAAAAATCTCCACTTTGTTAGTGTCTGCTGTGAGCTGGCCCAAATTTATTTCTCATTTAGTTACATATTCAGGCTTGAGCAGTCCGTCTTTAGGGATCAGTCTGCGTATATTAGATTTAAAAGATTAGTTTTATTCAGTAGATTACATCTATTCAATTCTGTTCAATTTTATTAGACATATTAGGCAAAAGACATGGTCACAAAGCAGCTTTTAAGACCTCTGGATGTACACGTAGATCCCTACAGAGCAATCTAGCAGTGAGAGCATCAAGAAACAACTCCCTGAGAGCTGGGTTTAGTGCGAGAACTAAAACTTTATAGAGAAAATGATGAGGAGCTTGAACTTGATTGGTGTAGATTTAGGAGGTTTGTCTAATGTTATTCTGCACATGAAGGAACTGACACTCGTCTTTCAGTAGATGGGGTCTGGGAGGGGCCCCCAGGGAGAAGCACAAAGAGATAATATTATATTTAGCCTACTCCACAGGGGCTTTGGGTTTTTTTCCCTGATACCTAATTAAAAACATTAATAATGATGCTTTATCTGGTCTTCAATTTTCTGCCCTATTAAGGTTGCTCCCATTTGGGTTTGTCTTTGCTCACACAAATAGGTCATACCAAGGTCTATAAGTTAGATAGTATCGTTCACAGATACAATAATTTATATAGAAATCATTTCTAGTAAAATCACACATGTGAATAAGGCTTGTTTCCATGTAGACACTACAGTTCCTAGGTAATAATTGTAGCTAAGCCAAAAGATTACTAATAGAAGTAAAACAAACAATTAGAAATATGACCAAAGACGGACAAAATATGAAATTGAAATGAAATTGGGGCACAGAAGCCTTTATTATCGCCATATATACATTACAGCACGGTCGAATTCTTTTCTTCACATAATGTTGGGTTCAGAGCGCAAGGGCAGCTATGATATAGCACCCCTGGGTTAAGGGCCTTTCCCAAGGGCCCACTGGTGGCAGCTTGGCAGTGCTGGGGCTTAAATACCGACCTTCTGATCAACAACCAAGAGCCTTAACCTCTCGAGCCACCACTGCCAAAATATGTGTTTATTTTTATGTTTTTTTCTCTACTGACATAACCTGATACATAGAGTATATTGTAAAATATTTTGTTTAGAACCGGTCAAATAAATCACATTCAAAGTTCAGAAGCTGGTCGAATGTTAATCCCCTCATTGATTTCTCTGGCCGGTTAGGGTGATCCTTCAGCTCAAGAATTGTCTGAATGGGATACTTCATCAAGACCTGAGAGTCAAAGGAGACGCCATTGAAAAACCTCTGACTCCTATAGCGTTCCAGACAGCGCAAGCGACGCACAGGAGTCTTACACAGGAGCTGTACCCAGAGAGCAAAAAACAAAGTGTGAGAACAGCTACGTCTGACTTTAATTCAAAGGTAAACGGCAAAACCGCAGAAACTACATACCTCTGTGAGCAACAGGGCCAGTGCAGGACTGAATCTCAGAGGAATTTCATAAGGATGCTCAGTGACTTTAGTCAGCATACTGCTGTGGTCTGGCTCTGGAAGAAGTGGGAACTAAATGCAAAGATAAGAGTTTTATAGGTTGTGAGGGTTGTATAATGCTAGGATATTGTTTAAAAAAATATATATATCTTTTTTAATTTGGGCTAGTCCAAATGTGACATAGCTGTATTATACACTGTAAAAACTAATGCAAAATAATGAGGTCCTATAAAGAGGAACACTAAACATATAAGAATAAAATAATGCGAATGGGGAAAACCAAGAGTAATAAAACAAACAGAGGAAAATTGCAGACAAAAACAATCACAGACACGATAAGGATAATAATTATTAGTAATTTAGCAACAATAACAATATACACCACCGTCAGCTGGTGTGTGCAGCATTCAGTTATCATTTAGTCTTATTTGTGTTATGTAATATCTTACCTCCCCAGCAGCCAGAGTGTATAACAGGATGCCCAGAGACCACCAGTCTGCTGCATGGCTGTAAGGACCCCCAGTCAGAACCTCAGGAGCTGTTCACCAATAATATAGAATAGAATGAATTAATGTTTTTTGCTATAAATAAGAAACAAAGTGACTGAGTTAGTCAGCCTTGTGTGCAAAATATTACCCATGTATTGGATTGTCCCACAGATTGTAAATGCCTTTGCGCCCCGATCAAGTCGACGAGAAAGTCCGAAATCTGCCAGGCAGACGTGACCTGAACCCGACAGCACAAACGGTTTCAGGGTCAGACCTCTGTAATATTCAATTCATTCATTCATTCATTCATTCATTCATTCATTCATTTTCTACCGCTTATCCGAACTATTCTCGGGTCACGGGGATCTCAGGCGTCATCGGGCATCAAGGCAGGATACACCCTGGACGGAGTGCCAACCCATCACAGGGCACACACACACACTCTCATTCACTCACGCAATCACACACTACGGACAATTTTCCAGAGATGCCAATCAACCTACCATGCATGTCTTTGGGCCGGGGGAGGAAACCGGAGTACCCGGAGGAAACCCCCGAGGCACGGGGAGAACATGCAAACTCCACACACACACAAGGTGGAGGCGGGAATCGAACCCCCAACCCTGGAGGTGTGAGGCGAACGTGCTAACCACTAAGCCACCGTGCCCCCTCCCCCATATTCAATTCAATTCAATTCAATTTTATTTGTATAGCACTTTTAACAATGGACATTGTGTAAAAGCAGCTTTTATAGAAGATAAGAAATATTATAGACAGTACAAAAAGTTTAACATTATTCAAAGATTAATATTAGACTTATATTTAAAGGTGTTTGTATTTATCCCTAATGAACAAGTCTGAGGTGACTGAGGTGACTGTGGTGAGGAAAAACTCCCTTAGATGGAAGAAGAAGAAACCTTGAGAGGAACCAGACTCAAAAGTGAACCTCATCCTCATTTGGGTGACACTGGAGGGTGTGATTATAAACTGTTATAAACACCAGAGAGTGTTATTATGAATAATTTCCTTTCTAAATGTATATACAGTCTGACAGTTGTGATATATATTATACATGTTAGTGTTTGTAACAAAGGTCATCAGAACATCTGACAAAACTGTTGCCTATTAATTTGGGAAGAAGTAAAACGATGGAGTTGAGAACACAAAGAGCACAAAGAAATATAAAAAAGGAACAAGCCTTTATTCAAACCAAATCAATATTAGTTAAAGTGCCAAGCAGAAAGTCTGTTTAGCAAAAGCTTCCAAGGCAGTTGATGTGATCTCATCTGAACTTTCTTAGCTAAAATACATTTACAGCTGTACTACAGCTTTATTAAGGTAAATACAGACACAATGATGTCACAATCTTAAGAGCGAGGATACAGTGACATCATAGTGATTAAATGTGGGTTAAACGCTGATGCGATAGTGATGTCACAACGACACGATTGTGATGTCACGATGATGTTATAGCACATTGATGATGTTCTTACTGTTACTCAGGGACTCTGCTATGATTGGCAAATGATTAGGGTTAGGTTTCTATTCGGATTGGAAATGCAGCAGCACCCCAAAGATATTTGGTTCAAATCTCTACTAACTCGCTTTGTGGAAAAAATGATTCCTAAAAAAATTTCATAAAAACTTTATGGTCATATTTTTTGTGGCTGATAAAATGAATACAGTCAACGTTTAAATGTATAAATACTGTTGATGATGGAATAGGAAATGCCCCTGAATGTGTTTATACATCAATATACAAAGAGATATATCTGTCATTTTGGATAACTGCCTAATTGATATAACTGCTCTAATATATAGTGGCTCTAATATTTTGTACCAGTATAGTTTGAGACAGAAACAGCTTTACCGTGTTCAGTTAAAAGAATGTTCTCCATCTGGAAGATAAACAAAGCATTTCACTATTACAAATTAGACACTTACTATATTTACTTCACTAGGCTGAAAAATGAAAACATACCTTCAAATCTCTGTGCATTATCCCAAAGTCATGAAGAAACCCTACACAAAATCACAGAAAAATGAACGTGAGACTTTTTGCATGCCTTTATTCCAGTAACTTCATTCATTCATTCATTCATTCATTCATTCATTCATCTTCTACCGCTTATCCGAACTACCTCGGGTCACGGGGAGCCTGTGCCTATCTCAGGCGTCATTGGGCATCAAGGCAGGATACACCCTGGACGGAGTGCCAACCCATCGCAGGGCACACACACACACACACACACTCTCATTCACTCACACAATCACAAACTACGGACAATTTTCCAGAGATGCCAATCAACCTAACATGCATGTCTTTGGACCGGGGGAGGAAACCGGAGTACCCGGAGGAAACCCCCGAGGCACGGGGAGAACATGCAAACTCCACACACACAAGGTGGAGGCAGGAATCGAACCCCGACCCTGGAGGTGTGAGGCAAACGTGCTAACCACTAAGCCCCCGTGCCCCCTTTATTCCAGTAACTTAATTAATAGAAATTGAATCAACTACCATTCAAGCAGTGTGACCCTGTGTGTTCCTGTTGTGTGTGTGTGAGAGAGAAGCAAACAGAGACCCAGTGACATCATAATGTGGCCGCAACGACTGACTCACAAAGAGTGAGTTTCCAGTGACAGAGCGATATTAATGGCTCAATATTGAAACTGTGACGTTACAGTGATGTGATTGTGACGTTACAGTGTTGTAAGAATGATGTTACGTCATGTTGTAGAGCTCTTATAATTTTGTCACAATAAGGCAGTGGTGCCTCAAATGGTCAAGGCTTTGTGTTTGTTGATCAGAAGGTCAAGGCTCAAGCACAAGCTCCTCCAAGCTGCCGTCGTTGGGTCATTGAGCAATGCCCTTAACCCTCTCTGCTCCAGGGTTCTGAACTCTGACCCTAAGTTGGGGTATGTGAAGAAAAGAATTTCACTGGGTTTTAATGTATATGTATAACTGTTAATGTATATCAATAATTTCATATTGATACCACAATGATGTTATAGTGATGTCACTGTAAGAATAAATAACAATAAGCATTACTATTCTTAACTTCACAATGTTTCTGAAGCCTATGAACTCAAAAACTCTCAGATGATTTGGGTTACTGTGAATACCGACTAGGTCCTGCATTAGCTGACAATGTTCCAGCCACCTTCATGATCCCTCACTGCAGAACAAAAGGTCAATGGTCTGGAGTCCGACCTGAACCATCTTCTCCCACCTGAGCCAGCCAGAAGTCCAGGAAGTGGAGATAACTGTGTTTAAAGCTAGATACTGTAAGTGTGCTTAATGCAGTGTTTTGTGTTGTACAGAATTATGTGGGTTAGTGTTAGTGTTAAAGTTACAGGAGGAGTCGGGATCAGATCCAGCTTCACCCTATGAACATGTTCAATAAACTTTTACTAATAAGTTTCCTTTGTTTGACTGCAAATGTTGCTAATGTAAATGTGTGGTGTGAAGGAAATGATCATAAACTATGTCTCTCTGTCTTAATAAACATGTCTATTAATATTATTAATGACTAACTATTATAGTAATGAATCATTTTCTATCAACATTTAATAATATTTATAAAAAGATTCATCTGCCTTCAGTCAGCTCGTGATTGAGCCTCATTCTGGGAACATTGGGTATGAGGCAGGAATACATGGGACACTGGGACACCAATCTATTACAGCACATCATGCATGTGCACACACACACACACACACACACACACACACACACACACACCTATTCATACCTAGGGGCAATTTAGTGTAGTCAATCCACCTACCTGCCTGTTTTAAAACAGTAGAAGGAAATCTGAGAACCTGGAGGAAACCCACGCAAACATAAGGGGAATGAAAACATGCAAGCAAATTCCACACAGATAGTAACCTGAGGTAGGACTTTAACTCTGTGTGTGTGTGTGTGTGTGTGTGTGTGTACAGTTCAATTAAATTAAATTCAGTTTATTTGGATAGCACTTTTAACTATTCACATTTCTCAAAGCAATACTGCATAAGTATAGAAACAGATTAAAAAGAACATCTATCCTTAATGAGCAAACCGCAGGCGACGGTGGAAAGCAAAATCTCCCTGAGATGATATGAGGAAGAAACATTGAGAGGAACCAGACTCAGAAGGGAACCTCATTATGTTTGTGTGTGTGTGAGTAACAGAGACCTAAAGCACTGCCGAGTTCAACAGCAAACACCTGAACCTCCTTCTCTTTAAACTGGCCAGTTAGCATCCAGTAGGTGTACAGATCTCCCGTGCTGCGGTAATCACACACTAACAAAAGAAATAGACAAAGAAAGATTTAAACATTTTCTCAGTTGATGAACGTCCATGTTTGTCTTTTTACATATTTAATATAGCATTATTGTGATCATGAATTAATTTTTGAAACTCTAAGCTGTAAAAGATGAAGAAATGAATAAATGTGTGTGAGATGCAGACAAGAATAAATGGACAACAATGATGGACAACAGACTCCCACAGAAACACAAGGCTCCAAGAGACCTGCTGTTAACTCAGACTGGCACATGAGTAGTAATAGCAGAGCAGAAAGCAGAGGTGAGGAAAGGGCAGAATGTGGATGGAGTGACTCACTGATGAAGAGGTTGTTCTGACTCTGCCAACAGTCCTCTAGACCGAGGACAAAAGCGTGTTTGAGCTGCCGCTGTGATGGAACAGGTAACGATTAAGTCTAGCAGATGAAGAAGCTGACAAACTGAGCAGTGGTAAATCATGGTGTTTTATGATGCATCAACATTTTGGGGGTGAAATGAAACGAAAGCTTGATCACAATCTGATGCATTGTGTGTGTGTGTGTGTGTGTGTGTGTGTGTGTGTGTGTGTGTGTGTGTGTGTGTAATCCCCACCTGAATTATAACCTCCTCTTTCACCTGTTTCAGGACTCCATGTTTCAGAACCTCAGATTTGGGTAAAACCTAATCATTCACAAAACAAACTGTAAATAAAAAAACATGCATTTCAGGGCAGGATTTTTGTGTCATACCACAGAAAAAGAAGTCACCTTTATAGCAGAGGTCTTCCCTTTTGCCCAGTCCTTTACTTTCAGAATAGGGCCGAATGATCCTTTGGCTATTACCCCAGTGACCTGAATAGAAAGATAAATGTGAATTCTTTAAACTCTGGAATGATCTATTTAGTTTACATGACACAGTGGCTCACAGTTCCAGGGTCCACCACTTAATCTGGAATGATTATGTTATTTATGTTCTGTAAAGCTACTTTGAGACAATTGTAAAAAGCGTTATACAAATGAACTTGAATTGAAACTTGAATTGAATTAATCCTGACCTTGGGTTAGTGTCTGTTCTCCCTGTGTCTCTAAGGGTCTCCACAACAGTTCGCCGATTTTCTTCCACTTCCACAAAACACCCCAGTAGGAGGACTAAATTTGGTGTGAATGTGTGTATGATTAGTGCCCTAAGATCCCATTTTAGGTGGTTTCCTACCACACACATAGTGTTCCACTGTGTCTCTAAACAGCATGAAGTCATTACTGATAGTGAGAGAGAGAATAGTATTTATTAAAATGACTCTGTTTGTTTGTATGTAGAATGCACAGTGGTGTTCGTTTTCCACAGGTTTAGATTTTAAATGTATGTGTGTTGTGTGCTCTGGTGGCTTGTGACCTGGGAGACATGGGAATCTCATTTGTTGGTCTTTGTACCATTAATCTGTATAATGTTCAGCTGGAAGCTCTTCAGTCGCTCACCACAGGTTCGAATCAAAAAACATTTTCTTACTATCCATCATCTCAGACAGCAGTTTGGCATAATAATAATAATAATAATAATAATAATAATAATAATAATAATAATAATAATAATAATAATAATAGAAAGAGAAATGTATTATGTTAAATTTATTTATATAGCATTATCGAAGCACTGAAATGAAACTGAAATATAGTGAATAAAAAGGAGAATAAAATAAAATAAAATCAGTGTTTAAAAAAAATTATTCAGAAAATTACATTTAAAACTAAACAAAAAGATAACAAAAATAAAAAATAAAATATGATTTATTAAAAATTGATTTCAAAATTAAAAATTATGCTTTAAGCTGCTTTCCAAAATTGCAAACCGAGTAGTCTTGGTTTTAGTATTGTGTATCCAGTAAAAGCACCAGCTCTGTTGTATTTTTGTTAACAGAACTGTAAGTAAACCTGTGTTAGATTAATAATAATAATAATAATAATAATAATAATAATAATAATAATAATATGTTTAATTTATATAGCGCCTTTCCCAAGCTCAAGGACGCTTTACATGGTACAGTGTAACATACATATTTGTCTGACATTTGCCCAGGACAAATTATCATACATATACACACATATAGATATTCGTCGGACATTTGCCCAGGACGAAGGATCACATGCTTCATGCAGCTGCATGAGATAATAGATTATCATATACATCACCATGGTGCACATTCAGTTAGATATTAACCAAGATATTACAAAAGGAAGAAGACTTAGCTTTTTTAAAATATCTTTAAAAACAAATAAAAGGACTAAATCAAGTGTTCTATAATGAACATGAAGCCAGTGAAGCCTTCAAATGAGATGCTGTAAATGTTTAGATTTTTTTTTCCAGTGTACAGCACAAATCCACCGAGTCACAAATCCACAAAAGTCCACCGAGATTCCACACACCTCAGCTAGCAGCTTTCCACCCTCAGGAACTCTGACAGACCTAGCAACTGCTTACAAAACCTCCTGAGAATTCGACCAAAAGCACAACCAAAATAGCTTTTTCCGTTCAGACAGATGTGTGACCAAGCAGCACATGCTGTATAGGAGCCAGCTGTATAGTCTCTATCTATAAAGAAACTTCAGACACCTCAAAACAAGATGATTAGAGTTAAACATCTGCACATATCCACCTGGTAAGAGATCTGTTTCAAAAACTCAACCTTCTTTCTGTAGGAAAAAAAGAGTAGGTTGTATAACGTTGAGAATTACTCATCAGATTCTTAATTATTAACGAATTATTTAATTATTTTTACTGATTAAGAAACGTTAATACTATGCAGTAGTAACATTTAATATTGTTGTATTAACTGATTAATTCAATGAAATGTTTTAATTCACTGTTATGTCTGGTTTGACACAATGGAAATAAGTATTTATGTTTTTTATTCTTCCATCCATCCATCCATCCATCTATCTATCTATCTATCTATCTATCTATCTATCTATCTATCTATCTATCTATCCATCCATCCATCCATCCATACACAAACCTATCCATCCATTTATCCATCATCCATCCATTCACCATCCCATCCATCCATTCATCCATCCACCAACCCATCCATCCATCCACCCAACAACCCATCCATCCATCCATCCATCCATCCATCCATCCATCCATCCATCCATCTGCTCTGCTTATACTTCATAGGATAACATTAAGCCTTGAGTCTTTCTCAGGGAGGCTCATGGCTGTAGGATGGGTCACACAAGGTGGTACAATTTAGAGATGCATGTATGGGGAGGAAACAAGTTGAATCGGAGGTGACCCCGAAGCATGGGAAGAACATTCAAACGGCACACACACAGAAAGGAGGCAGGAGTCAAACCCCCAACCTCAAAGGTAAAAGTCTTGAGGTAAACGTGCAAACTATGAAGACATGCTGCTTTACTGTCATAGAAATTTTTCTGCATTTTCTGCATTTCTCTCTCCAATCCATTTATTCATCTGTTATTTTCCAGCAGGAATCTGCGTCTTGTCACACACCTGACTCTATCAAAGGGCATGAGTGAAGCAGGTGCATCATTCATCACTCTGCACATTCTCCTTGTTCAGCATCACTTCATTTAACTCCTGTTTCTGGTGAATTTCTCATCCTCTGGCAACCAGGATGGACTGAATAGAATATTTTCCTGAGTTGCTCGAAAACCCCTGGTTACACAATTGCATATGACTATATAGTGTACAGTTGTAGAAAGGACATTATTTATAACCACACTCTCTGGTATCACCCGGATGAAGGTGGATTCACTTTTGAGTCAGGTTCTTCCCAAGGTTTCTTCCTCATATCCTCTCAGGGAGATTTTCTTGCCACCATCACCTCTGGTTTTCTCATTACAGAAAAAATATATATTAATTTAAGTCTTTGTCATTTTTATTCTGCTTTGCGACAATGTCCACTGTTAAAAGCACTATAAAAATAAAATGAAATAGAATAGAATAAAATAGAATAGAATAAATAAAATCTTTGCTTTACTCATTTCCACAATTAAGAGTTTAGAAAGTCCCTGAAATTGCTTGCATTCATAGCTTATTTTCATTAAGAGACAGAGTACCTGTAAATGTGCAGGTCTCCCCTCATGATGTGGAAATTCTGGGAGGAACATTGAAGTGGATGTAGGTAGAAGATCTCTCTCTTGTTTTTTTGTACATTTACACATTTGGGACGTTGTGCACTGGTCACTCTGTTGCCCGAATGGACTGTTTTGAACAAGTACATCATGGAGAGACAGAAACCTTTGCTTACTGGAAAAACAGCTGTTCTCCACTGACGAAAAGGGTGTCTGCACATAAAGAACGAAAAACATTTAATAAAATAAAATAAAAATTGAAAAGTCTCATTGTTCACTACTAAATATAATCTCAGTGACTTTGACAGTGGCGTAAATGCCAGTGCCAGACAGACTGAATTGAGTATTTCAGAAACTGTTGATCTCCTAGGATTTTCACACACGACAGTCTCTAAATCTTACACCTTGTAGTGTGAAAAAGAAAACATCCAATGAGTGGCAGCTCTGTAGGTGGAAATTTCCATCCAAAGAAGAGCTTCACACTGGATGTTTTTCACCCGATTCTTTGTCAACTCAAAAAACTGTTGTGTGTGCAATCCATGGGATATCAGCGGTTTCTAAAAAACCAGTCCGTCTGACACCTTCAACCATTTCACAGTCAAGCTCACTAAAATCATGGATATTTTTCCCCATTCTGATGCTTGAGGTGAATATAAACACAACCTGTGTGGGCTTGATTTCATGCACTGCACTGCTGCCACATGACTGCTGTTGACTTAATAACTGTATTCATGAGCAGGTCTACAGGTGCCTCCTAATAAAGTTGCTGGTAAATGTATGTGTATTCATGTGCATCGGTGAATTGAGAAGCATCAAGTAAGGCAGACTTGAAATAAGAACCACATTTATGTTTAAAAATAATAAAATAAGAATCATATTTTTGGAAATGAACTGAACAGGCACAAAATATTACACACTATTATACACCATAATCGCTCTACATCACTACATAAGGTACTTAGTTTGTAGATTTCATCCATTAAATAAACACAGAAATACATAAATCGATCAATAAATACATACAGTAACTCACCTTGTTTTTGCTCACAGCACCGCCCATAGTAGCCCCATGTTGTCAACAAATAAATGATGATCTTGTGATTTATCAAATAACCATTAAATAACTGCTCCTGGCAGGATACTAGTAATCAAATGGCAATTCCTTGTTTCTTTCACTGCAATCAGGTGAAATGATTTCTGTGAGCTGCTTCCCAAACCACACCATCTCACACCACACCCCCTTCACCATCAACATGATCACGCCCCTTTAACTCAGCAGCAGACTGACTTCAGCCTCATCTCAACAACGTGTAACACCCACAATGATGATATAAAAAAACAAAAAAAAAACAAATATGACGATTTGAGGACGGGACATACCAAGAAGTGATTAAAGAACTCAACTGAACTTTTGTATTATTATTATTATTATTATTATTATTATTAATAATAATAATAAGAAGAAGAAGATGAAGAAGAATATTTTCATCTTTTTACCCTTTAGTCTATATTTATATATGTAAACTGTTATGTATACACTATGTTTTATATATATATATATATATATATATATATATATATATATATATATATATATATATATGCCCTGCGATGGGTTGGCACTCCATCCAGGGTGTATCCTGCCTTGATGCCCAATGACGCCTGAGATAGGCACAGGCTCCCCGTGACCCGAGGTAGTTCGGATAAGAGGTAGAAGATGAATGAATGAATGAATGAATATATATATATTGCAATATATATATTGCACAATACTTTACAATATCTCGTGTAACTGCTGCTATAATACTAATGTGTTCATTCCAGTATTTCTGCACACACAATATTGTTTGAACATACAGTATTTACACTGGTGGGGGCTGTTTCTGTTTTTGTTTATTGTCTTTTGTGTATTGTCTTCTTGTTTGCACTGTCTTTTGTCCTGCACTGTCTTGTGTGTCTTGTTTGTCTTTTCTTGCACTGTGTACACCAGGTCTGTCTTTGTTGCACCATGGTCCTTGTGAAACGTTGTCTCATTTCACTGTGTACTGCAATAGCTATATATGGTTGAAATGACAATAAAAGCTTCTTGTCTTGACTTGATCCAGGCCAATATATCCATCTGAACATTGGTTTTATTATTATTTTACCCGGTCATGGTCACGGTGGACCCAGAGCCTGGGCTAGAATACTGTACACCATGAATGGGGCGCTAGTCCATCACAAGGTGTACACACACACAGGCAATTTTGGGTAGCTAATTCACGTACAGGAATGTTTCGTTCAAGTGGGAGAAAACCAGAGTATCGGGAGAAAAACACAGTGGGAGTTCCGTCATAATAATAATAATAATAATAATAATAATAAGAAGAAGAAGAATAAAAAATTATTATTATTCTTCTTATTATTATTCTTATTATTATTATTATTATTATTATTATTATTATTATTATTATTATTATTATTATGGGGGCACGGTGGCTTAGTGGTTAGCACGTTCGCCTCACACCTCCAGGGTCGGGGTTCGATTCCCGCCTCCACCTTGTGTGTGTGGAGTTTGCATGTTCTCCCCGTGCCTCAGGGGTTTCCTCCGGGTACTCCGGTTTCCTCCCCCGGTCCAAAGACATGCATGGTAGGTTGATTGGCATCTCTGGAAAATTGTCCCTAGTGTGTGAACGAGTGTGTGTGTGTGCCCTGCGATGGGTTGGCACTCCGTCCAGGGTGTATCCTGCCTTGATGCCCGATGACGCCTGAGATAGGCACAGGCTCCCCGTGACCCGAGGTAGTTCGGATAAGCGGTAGAAGATGAATGAATGAATGAATGAATGAATGAATTATTATTATTATTATTATTATTATTACTATTATTATTATTATTGCATAAACTGGAAATCAACAAATCATTGTCTTGCAGGTGGAACTAGTCTGTCATTGAAAAAGAATGGTCTTTTAGATGGATTAGATTTGAGGATTTATTAACTGTGTGGTATAAATATAAATGACTGAGCTTTTCCGGCAGAGCTGCGAGGACGGAGAGGAGGCTGGCAAGTTTAAGAAGAGAGCTGATGAGGACCTACTACAGCTTAAAAACTCATAACTCATGATACAGAGACGCTAGTAAAATGTTTGTCAGTAAATCTATATTTAATTCATTACACTCAGTAACCACAGTAATACGTAGGTGCAGATCATGGCATTATCTGAAAATAGCAAAAGATTTAAAATGATTAAAATTGCTTTTCAACAAAATATTATACTGTTTAATGAATGAATTAATGAAATACTATCAAACCACCAATTTTATAAATGTGACTTTGACCCTGAGGTCTAACAGAACAATACAACAGGTTTTATACGGAGCTTTGATTTTTAATACTGAAAATTCATTTACAAAGCGTGTTGACATTGAAAATCAAAATAATCAAAAGACAACACCAACACGGATTTCACTGAAAAAAATACAATTTAACACAAACTGAAAAAAAAAAAACTGAAATTCTTATCGGAATTGGAAAAAAGAAATTAACCCACAATATATAATCTCGGAATTTAAAGGACACAAAAACAATAAAAAGTGCCATAGTGTTAAAATGATCAAAAATTACAAACAATGAAGCTCCCAATGAATTTCAAGAACATAAAACTATGAAAAGATCAATGGATATTCAATCTGCTTTGTGTCAAGGTATTGCACTAATGTTAGTACAGTAAATCTTAGACTAATAATATAATAAAAACCTGCTATTTCTGGGAATTATAGTTATTTACTGAGCTTTAAAGAATAAATCCTTAAGGGTGTTTTCAGTAAGTGCAACTTCTTAAGTGGTCAAGGCATTAGGTAAGTGAATATAAATGCATTTTAGCATATGTGAAATATGACATTAAGTACGTCTCTGGAGTGAAACCTATTTCTGATCCCTTTGAATATTCCAAGGTGCATAAAATAGAGTGCAATACTTTCCCTTAGACTCTGCAGGGCCTCCTGTACCAGCAGAAGATGTGAAGACGTGTCATTAACACACAACAATTCTGTGTGCTTGATACTTTTCTCCTGAAATAAACCCAACTCTAACATCTTAAACACCTGAAGACTTGCTGAAATGCTCATCCTGATAAGTGAAGCTTATATATAGTGCAGTGAACTGCAATGATACGTGAAACAAGTGTGTGAGAATTTAACCTTGATCCCTAACAGGACACTGTGCTCTTCATGAACAGCAGGGTGACCAATCTGCCCTTAACACTATCAGTGATGAGAGACACGATGACTTCTGCTCAGAGAAATCCATAGCCAGCATGGACCTCTAAAAATTGGAGAGGAGAGACTCAGTAACGTTATTTGAAATAAAAAATCTCTGATCTGCTCTCCGTCATGATCCACTAGACAAAATAAAGCACAGACTCAGGTGAGCTTCATCTCTCCATGCTGCTGTATTGTTGGAGAGGAATCACTTGTGGCGGCTGAAGATCTTTTTGCTGGAGCTCTTGTCGCCGGTGCTCAGGCCGATCAGCAGCCGGGCTTTCTCGTCCTCCATCTGCTGCTGTAGTCCGCTGTCAGCCTTTCCTTCTGTTGTCTTTCCCCGAAATTCAGAAACTGAGGCAGGCTTCAGACGCAGCTTCTCTTTTATCATCTGTTCAAGAGATGATAAAAAAAGAAAGCATTAAAACAAAAGAAAAAACAGTTGATCAATCTGTGAGCATATTCACACACACACACACACACACACACACACACACACACACACACACACACACACAGAAAAGTGCGACTGCAGATAAACTGATTGTAAAGAGCTCTCTTCCTACTGATCGTCACTCCGTATAATTGAACAGAGCACTTATTGATTATTAGACTCAGAGGAGATACAGTAAAAGGTATAATATTATATAATAAAGATAAAATATTTGCAAGACATCACCAGAGTTAAACCACATTTAATTAACGAATCTAGATGCTCAGGTGTGCCAGTCATTTAACCATTATTATCAAAGCCTGATAAGTGTGTTATGTTCATAGTTTGAATATTGTGTTAGCAGCTTAGCAAATAAATAAATAAATAAATAAATAAATAAAGCACTTCAGCCAGGAAGTGCAGAAGCGCATTATGCAGAGAGCACAAATTAGACTTTTTCACCTACAATCACATGCTGTTATTGAAAATATCTCAATGACTCTCACTGTGTTTTTTTTCCCCCTAACAGAAATATTACTGTGAATAATTACTGAACCAGATTAACAGTTCTAGTGATATTTCGCATGTACGTGTTTTAAAAAATAATTTTCTTGACCATTTCTGGTGTAAAGCTTGCTATCATTTCACATGTTGATCAGTGCTGCAGTTGTATTCTATTAAATCCAGACTTACCTGGGCAACCAGAGCCTTCCGACTGTCTCTTTTCACAGCCATGGCAAAATCCAGCCACGTCCAGGTGTTGTTGTGATACTCTAAACAGGGCAGTACCAGGTTCAGGTCTTTCCAGTCAACACTGCTCTTTTCACCCTGCACAGTTACAATAAGAGCAGAATAATATTAGGTGTTTATCGAAGATTAAAAGCTGCAGAGAAAAGACAAACCTAGCAGAGGTTCAGTGCACCACTCACCTTGTAGCTGACACATAGCGGAACCTGAGGGATTTTTATGTAGATGAAGGAGTTGTTCATCGCAGCTCTCTCTTTCATTTTGTCAATGTCATCTATAGGATGCTGGACAGAAAGCAAGCAGAATAGATTTATCCCCTCAGCTTGGTCTTAGAGATGATGGCACATTACAATTTAATTTACTGTTTGTTAACAACAAAAAGCTTTACCTCTGGTGGTTTACGGAATGACCTCCTGACCCCTGATGTGCGATTCATCCCCTGCGTGACTCCTTTGCTGGTCCCCAGCCCTCCTATAGAGTCCTCAGATATCTGTCTTGGTTTTACAACACCTGCATTGAGAGAGGGAAATGCTCTTATTATACACACAACAGGATGACTCAGTATCATGAGTATCTCCACTCTATGTCAATGATCTGAGCTTTTAATAGCAAGGCCTGATCTATCAGTGTGACTTTGGGCACAGCGATTAGAAAGCCAATATTCCCAAAGCGCAGGAGAGCTAAAACCAATATTGACCAGCAGGCAGAGCCATATGGATATCGGGATGTCAGGACTACGCAGTAGGGACGAATAAAGACGAAGAAAAGAGAGTTGTTCAATTTAAACGCAACAGCTCAAACCTGTGGTGACCATCCGTAACTTATCCTCCTCGTCTCCGACTTCCTCCTCCTCCACGTTTCTCCCAGGGAAGAAAAATCCCATCATTCTCTTAAAGAAGTGGTACATCAGCTGGATGGTAAGTGGGACCACGTTGACCTAATCATTAAAAGAGGTTTCAACATGGTGACAATGTTAACAGGATATTTTGCACTTTTCAAGCACTATCCAAGTTCTATCCAAATGACCTCGAAATGCTCTTTGACAGAAATCCCGCCCACAGGAGGACGAACTTTGCTGAAGATGCGGAGGGCAAGCTGTCGTCCTGACTGGCAGGAGCTCTGAGGACGCAACACCACCTAGAGTACAAAACAGTAAAGCAAAGATCCACAGCATGTATCGTGTAACTCAACAGTGTAACTAACAGTGATAAATAAACTAGTACAGCAGTGACAGTTAACTGTAGAGGAAAACAAAGACAAAATTACAAATCAAAATCTAGGACTAAAATCAAGCAAATATTAACAAAACAAAAAAGTCAATTCCTGCAAAGTTTTTTGATCAGAGACCAAATGCCAAAATGTAATGTATACTATATGGCCAAAAGTTTGTAGACCTGACCATCACAACCATATGTCCCCTGTTTGTTGTTATAATAACCGCCACTCTTCTGGGAAGGTTTTCCACTAGATTTTGGAGCGTAGCCAATTATATTTGGGGATTTGGGCACTTATTTCAGCTGACGTGTCAGCTCTTTATTTCATCCCAAAGGTGTTCAGTGCGGTCGAGGTCAGGGCTCTGTGCAGGACACTTGAGATCTTCCTCTACGACCTTCTCATACCATGCCTTCATGCAGATCACTTTGTGTACAGGGGCATTTGTCATGCTGGAACTTTTTGTGGAAGAGCCACATATGGGTGTGATGGTCAGGCGTCCACATATTTTTGGCTATAGGGTTTATCTTCTACAGTTGAAATGAGAAAGATGACTGGCGAACGCACTCAGTACCATACATACCCTCACATGCTGCAGAAGAGAGACAGTAGAAGAGTAGAAAAGTTTAAGATTTTATTAGCACCAATTTTCTGAGCCAACAACCAAAGTTACAGTAAAGTTTATTTAAATATTTTATAATTGCCTGCAGCGATCTCTGGAAAAACAAGCTAATAACGTCTAACCTGACATTTGGCAGACGCCTTTATCCAGAGCGACGTACATAAGCGCTAAAATCTCTATCATTGGATACATTAATGCTGGTTCACCAGGTTACATACTTAAGATACCGTGAGTTTAAAACACTGTTCAACCTTCACAAACTAGTCCAGTTTAATGTCCAAAAGCTTCAGTTGAAAATAATAAAGTGGTGTATTTGTGTTTGAATGAATGCATACTGTGGTGTACCTTGTAAGCAGCATTGGGAAGCAGGTTGTTCATCGTAAACCAGCCAAGCTCCAAAAGATGTTCTGCTGTGTCATCAGATTTATTCAGCTGTTGGAAAAACATCCAGCTTTAAGGTCTAAAGTTCAAATAACCAAATCACCATGAAACTAGTTGGTGCAGACAGTAAGAAGTTAAGTGAAGAGGAGATGATGATGATGATGATGATGATGATGAATTCAACACAGAATGATGTAGATAAAGCTGATAATCAATGTGAGAAATTATTTCCCATTGTAAACTTTTCAAATGTTGTTATTTTTCACATTTTGATAAAAATGTTTATTTTTCCATCAAAGGTGGGGTGTCCGATGTTTGAGAAATGCTTCAGAAAACCGAGTCGGGCCGACTAACAAAACAAACGTGTAGCCAATGAGCAGAAAGGGGCGTGTCTTGTCAATATGCGGCGGAGAGAGTGTTCAGTGCGCATGTGTGACATTAGCAGAAAGCGGTTGAAACATTGACTTGGCGGATAAAAACGAAAAGCGAAAAAAGGCTTACGATAAGGCAAGAAGCAGGAACCGTGTTAATATAGGATCAGCTTTCCAGCGCTGGAGAGAACTGAACGTCTTCCGCGTGAAACGGAGCTAAACCTTTAACGGTACAACACACAGTACTACAAAAACACATTTGTATTACCATAGTATTACTCATTGAGTTCATTTATTGATAAAAAAATATCCCCTCGGTCAGCTGCCCCATCAGGTTCCGCCATAATAGTTGCCTGGGTTATGTATGTTTGTGTGGGCGGAGCTATCAGTACAGGGATTTGGGTTAGGTGCGTGTTTGTTTTGGTGATTTCAAATGTCAACATTGGCTTTCAAACATCGTGCACCGCACCTTTAAATGTGCTTTCACATACAGTATTTGGTCGGTTTGTAACAAACATTAATTCATTTTTCTTTTTAAGAACACTCATTTACATTTTCAGCATTTGGCAGACATCCTTATACAGAGACATCCAAAAAGTGCTTCGAAGCCAATGAATACATCGACACTGGATTACAGACTTCAGAATAGCATCAAACTAAAAACTCTGGTTTGTAGAGAGTTTAAGTTCAAGTGTTTCAGGAAAGAAAAATAGGTCTTCAGTCGTCTTCCAAGAATCTTGCTGTATACCTACCTGTTACCCTGAGAGATGGTCCCAGTGCTGGTAGATCAGAGAGAGCGAGGTGCAGTCTTTGGCTTTGTAGGCATGCATCAGTTCTTTAAATCTTAGGCTTGTAGTTACCGGAAGCCAGTGGAGGGAGCGCAGCAGTGGGGTGGTGTGTAAAAAACTTGGGCAGGTTGAAAACAAGTCGCTGAAGCTGCATTTTGGATCATTTACAGAGAACCAATTGTGTTCCTAGGTAGACCAGCCAGAAGAGACAAGAACCTGAGCAGCCTGTGTGAATAAAATTGGCTGAATCCTTCTGATGTAGAGAAGAACCTGATGTGAGCGTGTCACATTAGCAACATACAAGGAAAAGGACAGCTGATTGTCCATGGTTACGCCAAGCAATGGCCAAGAGGGAGATCAGAGAGTTGTGTTCGGTTAACACAAGATCCTGACCAGGGGATGAATCACCTAGGATTACCAGCAGCTCGGTTTTACTGGAATTGCCAGACATGCTGAGATCTGAGCAGAAGCTGTGGTATCTGAGGGATACGTGACAAAACAAAGCAACAACTCAGACAGCAGCTGAGCTCAGTGAAAATCCAGTGTGTTTCGACTGGAATAAGAAAGTGATTCTACCCTGAACTGGAGGAAGCAAACCCATGTAGTATAAGGGAAGCATGTTCTCTAGATACTAAGCTCACCTTACTGTACATGAACCTCTGAAGCTCGAGCTCAGCGATGCCCAGCTGGCCGTCCTCCTCTGTGAGACACCAGCGTGCTTGAGCAAAGTAGATTTCGGTACGACGCGCCACGCTCACATCTTCTGGAGGTTTTCGCAGTTCCAGCTTATTCGCACGCTGCAGCTGGAAATCCTTAAAACATCTGGAAAGAGAAAGAGCTTATTTGTGTAAACTTTTAAATATAATCATCCAACTCAGAAATACAATCTCAGCAAGGCCGATTCCTGTATCATACCTGCAAACTCACAAGAGGTGAAAAAGGTGACAAGAACATAAAGGGAAAAGACAACATTTGCTTCAAGTGAAAAAAAGCACTTTTATTAATCCTATTTTTACCAAAATTTCTTGGAAATAATTTTTCTCTGTACAATTTGAGTGCCTTGGAACCTTAATAAATTGATGAACACAAATATTGCTATGTCTTTTGTTTTTTGGCCACCACAAGCCTTTCAAGTGCCCGTTTTCGTTGTTTAGCAATGTGTCTCTTTATTGCTTTTTGTTCGTCCTCTGCGGCTTGAAGTGAGGGACGAAATAGGTGATTGCCTTATCTTGCTTCTGAATGCTAATTGGTCAAAAGACGCGAGGATGATTGAGACGTGAGGCGTCATCTGCTTACTATTGCTTCACACTCCGGTCCAGTTGGTGGCGGTGAATGCACCAAAAGTTGGTTTGCCATCCGCCATAAAAAGTCATTAGAAGTAGAGACGCGAGGCATCAGCTTGATAGATGGTTTACTACGCTGCGTCCAAAACCGCCGCCTAAGCACTACTTCACCTAATTATTGGATGGAAGTAAGCGGTTTCGGACGCAGCTGAAAGAAGGTCTAAAGTTCAAATAACCAAATCACCATGAAACTAGTTGGTGCAGACAGTAAGAAGTTAAGTGAAGAGGAGATGATGATGATGATGATCCCCCCCCCCCAAAAAAAACCTAAAAACTCTTCGGATCTACACGATTCACACAAATGACATATTTTGATTAAAAACGGCGAATTTCGCCTAAAAGCGACTAGTTTGCAGGTATGTGTATGTGGTATTCAATGAAGACGCATTTAAATTCTCTTCAACAAACAACAGAAATACAGAGGTCAAGACACAAGATACTACTCATTCTTCAGCAGTTAGAGTCTGAAGGACAAACCGGAAGTCATAAAGAAATACAGAAAATGAACCACAAAAACTCTGGAACCAAACTAAACCTCTACCGGAGTGATGATAAAGCTAAAGTGTGGAGAAAGAAAGAAGAAGGACCTTCTCCTGATCCAAAACATACAAAATACTCTCACTGGTCCAGCAGAGTAGAGTTACTGTCATAGCTTGGGCTTGTTTCTGGAACTGACTCACTAATCTTTATTCATGATGGTAGCAGCAGAAGCAGAAGGAAGAATTCTACAGAAACCTTCTCTGTGTGGAATACAGTTAATCTAATTTGGTCGAACTTCATCACGAAGAAGGACAATGATACAAAACACACTTCACTATAACAACATTAGGGGGGAAAAGGGAAGAAGACTTTAGACTGGTCATTATTTTCTTTCCCGTGATACCCGTGATGCTCAGGGAGACCCAATGCGCACCCACCTGATGAGGATGTTGAGTTCTTCACTTTTCATTTGCAGGTCAGTCTTCTCCTGATTGAGCTGATTCTGCAGGCGCATGTTGATGTCAGACAGCTCGTCTCCTCTTAGCTCCTCAGGTTGGGACTACAGGAGTTCAAGCAACGTGTGAAAACATGTAAACTTATGGAGAAAAATGTCTAAAAAAGCGATTGGAGTATTTCCACAGCATTAAATGAACGTGTATAACTGCTTTTAAAAAGGGGTAGCTTAAAAAAATAAATAAATAAATAAAAAAAAAAGACGAGTGTATTTCCACATGATTATATAATTTAAAAACTATAATATTGTGTTAGATGGTTATCATAGCAGAAAAAGCTGATGACAAACATACTGAGTGTTCTACAAATATATAGTCTAGATAATTTGGTGAATAAAACCTGGCCTTAGGAACCACCACAGATCAATGAATGAGAATATTGTCCAGGACCGATTTGATTAACTAGTGAATAGATCCAACAATCAACACGAGCATCTAAAGCGCAGGCGGATTTTAGACACTGACCCTTATGTTGGAGTAGATCTGCTTCTCGAGTCGACGGATCTGGGCCACGTGCTGGCGAACGGCTTCCTGCAGGTGCAGAATGCTGCTGCGCTGCTCCTCAGGATTGCTGGAGATCTCTAGCTGGAAGCGCACACGCTGCTTCTTCTCACTGTGCTCCTGTGAGTGAAAATGCATTTTAGAAAGTTAATCTCCTTTAAACCCAGCAGCCTGTCAGACTACTTGCAAAAATCTCTGACCTTGCGTCGAGGTTCCACGTGAAGCAGCAGGTTGTTGACGATGTCCAGAATCATGGCATACTGCACTGGGTTGGTGGAGACCTCCAGGTCATTATGAATAAGGGTGAAGGTGTCTACTGCACCTGGCAGGAAAAGCATTGATTTTAATACTAGCACAATATAGCCAAAGATTTAAGCAATGTTTTGTGAGTGTCATTTTAAGAACATTGGACCTACCAGCCTGCTTCTTGAGCAGATCTTCTTTTTCATGCTGATCACGTATCTCCGGAGGTTTGATCTGTGTAGCTAGTTCTGGGTCAATATCATGGCTGTAACCGATGTAGTACATGCGGCAGCTGCAACGCGAGATGATACGCTGGACTTGCTGAGTCTCCTGCACATGTGATGGCTGGTTCCAGTCTAATGCATACAGAATACATCCATGTGTTTTCTCAGTGCACACGGCAAACTAACAACATGCAACACACTGATGTGAAACACAGCTCCGTGTATCTGTGCTGGCATGACAAAAGTAACATAACTAAAACCTAGGCTGAAAATGAGTTTATGCCATTAGTTAATTATGTCATACTGTTCAGTTATTTAACACTCATTCATTTTCATCTCATCTTATTTCAGTTTAAATTAATCACATACATTGTATTTGTGGACACCGGACCGGTCCCACTGATGTGTGTGCTAAACACATGTGTAAGTCAATACTACTCGTGTACCCCAAATTTTATTTCTTTGCTGTTATAATCATCTCTTCTCTACCGGGAAGATTTTCAGCTAGATTTTGGAACGTGTCTGTGGGGATTTTTGGTTTCGTTAAGCCACAAGAGGATTTTTAGTGGTGTTTAGTTCAGGGCTCTGTGCAGGACATCATGTTCTTGCACACCAATCTTGACAAGCCAAGTATTAATGGAAGTTTGGGCACGGTAGTTCCAGTGAAGGGAAAAGATGTTCTACATGATCGTGTGCTTAAAAATTTGTGATAACAATTTATAGAAGAACCACATATGGGCGTGATGGTTGGGTGTCCAACATTTGGCCATATAGTGCTTAAGTAGTCTAGTGGACTCAAAGAACTCTATAGTACAAGAACAGCAGTGTACCTGTGGTGGTGCTGACCATGCCGCCCACAGCCTGTCCGCTCTCCATCAGCTCCTGCACAGAGTCCAGGGTCCGTTGCCTGTGCTCCTCGATGTTTTTTACCTACATATTCACAAAAATGAGACACACCTCCATTTAATTTGCATGCTATCTGTAGTAAGGGTTAAAAACAGTAAACAGACGTCACCTCCTTTCATGGAGATTCCGGGATGGCTGTCATGGCTAGCAGCTCCTTAAGACTTCGCATAAAGTCTAGTCACTTTTTATACAGCTGAGGAAAGTAAACAAACTCACCTCTAGCCATAGTTGCCCATCCTCCTGTTCTGAAGGATTGGGCTCCATGGTGGCAAAATACTGCATACAGTCCAATGAGCAGGCCCACGTGGTCTTCTGCTTCAGTGTATCACTGTACCAAGCTGGATGATGCTCACATTGCAGCAGCTGAGCCTTTGCAGCTGAAACGAGCACACACCCTGCTGTCTCGGTGCCACGCAGCATCATCTAGACATAAGCAAACCAAAACACCAATACGATATGATTCAGATAGAATCCAAACAACATCCAAACAGTTTCGAAGTGAAGTGAAGTTTTGTTCTCTACCTGACAGTTGACAAGCTCGATGCACCAGTTGTGGTTGTACACGTCATCTGTTTGGCATGCTGCGATTCCGCTCAGCTGTTCGCTCACTCCAGCATCCTCTTCAGAAAACACCACAAACTTATCGGTTTCCTCAATCAGCTTCTGAAGCATAGATGTTCCTGAAAAACCCAATCGCACAGATTCAGTCATATTGTTTCCATAATAAATTCAGTTTAACCCAAAATCAAGCCAAAAAAAAATTTTCACCTTCATTCTGGTTCTTCTCTATGCGACTGACGGCCGGTACAATAGGGGTAGAAAGAGCAGTTTTAGGGGTGTAAGTGGACATGGAGCGTTTAAGTTTCTTAGCTTGAAGTTGTGTGTCGATCCTCAGGCCCTTCAGTGCCTCTGTAGACAGGTTCCTCTTCAGTACGGCTGCTTTCTTGTAACCATCATACAGACCGAAGGCGATGTTCCTGTTGGTGGCGTTCCACGAGGCACGAAGATCCACTAGACACAGCTTGTGAGTGTAGGACGCATTGCACTCATCCTTTGAACCGACATCCTGTTGGAAAATATTAACTAATAAGTCAATGTCAACTTAACAACAAATAAATGTTCAACAAAGCATCAAGTTTGTAGTTTGATTGATTGGAGTTTGATTGACTGTCAAGACTAAAGATCTTCCTTAGTCAGAATGCTGCGAAACGTCGAAGCTGTTGCATTGTGATGTATCTGAACCCTAGCTCAGTAACATAAAAAAAGCAAAGCAGTAAAACACTCAGGATGCTGGTCCATTGTGCTCCTACATGTCATAACACACAATATATTGTAGCTAATCCAGCTACTGGCATTTCTTTAGGAAGTAAGAAGAACCTGCTCAGGATCAGACTGTGACCTGTCGCCCCAATATATCACACCACGATTTCTTTATCCCAATGAAACATGTACATTTGTTTACGTAAGAATGAGCTACTCAAGAAGCCGTACAGTATAGATGAATTTAATAATTACAGTTTTATTTAAACGATATTAACTGAGTTGTGAATGTGTGGTCTGACCTCCTCCATGCGGTTGCTTTGTCTCTGATAGCTGAGTGAAGACAGGCTGAGTAAATGGGTCTTCTTCACCTGTGCGTTGATCTGGTGGTCGGCTGTCTCGTCTGAGCTGGAGGACATCAGGTGCACGGTGACCAAGGACAGCTCGCTAACCATCTGAGTCACGTTCCACTCTGAGATTAGCCTCCTCATCACCGTGCCCGCTGCCACCACACAAACACACATGCTTACACACACTGTTCCTCTTTATCCGATCTGACCCTTGCAACTGATCCAAAATATTGTTTTCAATCTCCCCAAGTTCTCCACTGACTTCCTGTATCTGCTTTGCTTCAGATTTAAAACAACGTTTGCCTACAAAGTTAAAACACACTTATCCTTCAAGGTACAAGGACGACATGCGTCGGTCTTCTCTGACTTGTGTGGTTTTCTTATGCCAGTCCTATTGTACTAGCATGAGGAAGTTTGAAATATAATGTAAAATGGAGATGTGATGTGTTTGCTCTCACCCTGTGGTATAAGCCTCTGTGCTCCTCTGGTGAAGATATGACCCTTACTACACTCCAGCTGAATTCCCCGCTGCTGAGCAAATGATGCCCAATAATGAACCTGCAAAGAGTAGAAATATCATGAAGGATTATCCTCAAGAGTAAATCACTGACAAAGTCTTAAAGTCCTCTGCTTTCTGCCAAAATACATCACATAATTACAGTAGATATCTATATCTATATATATCTATATCTATATATATATATATATATATATATATATATATATATATATATATATATATATATATATATGTATATATATATATATATATATAATACAAATCAATCCATCCATCCATCCACCCATCTGTACTGGGAGGCAGGGAACTTGGAGCCTATCCCAGGAGACTCAGAGTACATGGCAGTGGACACCCTGGAAAGGATGCCAGTCTATATAGAACTATTTACTGCCGATACTTATTTAGTTGTGAATCTGCTCTTTTTTCCCCCAATTGGTTTGTAAGATGCCAATTTCCCAGTATATTGTCAATACCCGTCTGTCTGAACATAAAATACATCTTCAAAGTGCTTTTTGTGCACGTTATGAGTAAGGCTGAGCAAGTAAACAGGGTGACCGGGATGGGACCTGCAGCTGAGGGAATGCTGCTGTGTAGGACAGCTGTTTGTAGTGCTGGCCGAGCTTCTTGCGCGAGTGCCTGAGGCTCTGGAAGAGTTTTCCTCTGCAGATGGGTCGAGACACACTGGTCCATGTGGCCCAGAAGTTCTGCATCCAACGCAGAGTGCTGCTATACAGGAGTATTCGAGGCTGACAGGGTTCTGAAAGCAAACAGACATACTTATAAATGTTACACAGTGTGTCACAGAAAAGTAAAAGGGAAAAAAATAAATAAAACCCACACACCTGTGTCGCTGTTCTGGTTAAGGTCCATAGTGATGGAAAGGTTGAGATTTTCTGATCGGAAAGCCCTGTAGGAATCGTGTGGCTGTCCCGAGGTGACGTCAGCCATGCTGTCTGCACTGCACAACATAACTGAGTGGTGGTCATGTGGGTTGCCATGACAAAGCCACTGCAGGTCCCAGGTCATGCACAGATTAGGAAGGTGCAGAAAACAAATATCATCATATCTGAAAAAACAAAAAAGACATGATATTGTGATGTGATGTGACATGTGATGGATATGGGATTTTGACAGAAATTGCTATGACAAATTTCAGGTATTTTCACAGCTTCTAGTCTATAGTGGTGGTCTAAAGAATATCAAACATATGCCACAAATACAATAAACAACGTTAAGAAACGGATCTAAATGGATCTAACTGATAATCTAAATATTAAGATTTTTTTAGATGCCTGGCTTTAAGATTTGAAATTTTTGTTCATTTAAAAAAAGGTTGCGTACTTTGAGGCCGTCCTAACGTTGACATCCAAGTCACCCTTAAAGAAAAACTGCCCAGGGTTCCAGTCAAAGTTGAGCTTGTTCCACTCCCAGTGCATGTTTTCTGTAGTGTTGTAAGGGTCCTGCAAAAGTATATGGGTTCGGTGAAATGACCCAATAAACAAGTTAGTGTTTTTAATGGAAATGCAATACCCAAAACCTTGGTACAGGAAGTACCTCAGTAGCAAGCTGATGCAAGTTGGCCTGATCAATGTCCATGTGCCAGCGTCCATGCAGCAGCAGCCTGCTTTTATCCCACCAGGCCAGAAGAGGAGAGCGGTCAGCAGTGGGCTTGGTCAGTAAATCCACTGCCTGACCAATCAGAGTCCATGCTGGGTCCCAGCACGGCCCCCACACAATCGTATAAAGTGATATGCTTGCTAAAGAAAAGAAGAATTGGATAGAAAATATTATTCTAAACTTTTTGAAGTATGTTAAGTACAATGTGAAACTCAATGCGGTGAAACTCACAGGTGACATCGTAGTAGAATTTGAGAGGAGGCACGTTCCGGTAAACGGTCACATCTCCCCAAGGTTGGCCGAGTTTAACCACCTCTTTACGCCGTCCACGCATCTGCCCATCCTGCTCTGTCCCTATGAGACGCCCCGACAGCTCCCAGTCCCTAATCTCGAACAAGTACCGTGGGTAATCTCGAATCCTCACTACGTCAAATGTGAAATAAGAGACAAGATTTAACAAAAAAAAAAACAACAACAGTATATATACACTCACACAGCATGTTATATGTATAACAAACACAGCATGAAGTACATTAGTGTAAAAATAGTAAAAGTACTGACCCAAGAATGCACTAATCTTAAAGAACATGGCTCGGCACCACTGCACCACCAGAGGCAGTCCGTCTCTAGGAAAGGGACTGACGTTGTCAATCTCACAGAGTAGCTTACGCATACGTTCGTGCCCATGCAGTGAGTGATCAGCCAAGGCCACCAGTTCCAAATTTGCCACACTCCATGTGAGCAGTGCCTTGCGCATTGGGGTGCTGGCATAGAGGCGGCGTGAGCGCTGGATGTAGATTTCTATGTGCTTGCGCTCCAGTGAGGCGTACAGCTCCTCGATCTTGCGTGCTGGTAGCAGTTCACCGTGCATCCTACGCAGCTCTGCCACTTTGCGGTCAAGCAGCTGCAAGCGTTTGGCACTTTCCTTGCTCTCATCCTTCATCAACTCATAGTTGTCACGGAGCTTGATCTCGAACACATCATCCAGGAAGATGAAGGTGAATTGGTCTATTTTGAAGAAGAGATCTGGAGGAAGGCGTTCAGTCGCAGCGGATCCAGTTCTGTGGAGGCTCTTCAGCCACTTCTGGGCACTCACCGCCTTGTCAAAAGTACTGGAAAAGTTGTACTGGTACGGGAATTCCACAGTGAGCGCCGGAACGGAAAAGACCCAAGCGCGGTTGTGAGGCGTCGACAGGAACGGGAAGCGTTCGCGGTACTTCTGTAGCTCGTCTGAACGATCAAACATGTTCACCTCCGGCTCGGAAAATGTAAAAATGTCGTTGCCGTCGAAGTTGAACACCACCTGAGGAGATCTGATGTGAGTGGCTCCCGGCTGCTTGGAAACAGACAGAGCCTCAGCACGCACAATAAGGAAGTTGTTCTCTGCGACGTACGCGGTGAGCTGGGTGTGAGCCAGAACAAAACGCATGCTGAGAGATTTTAAAGCAGAAGAGGGTGGAGAGGGCAAGGTATCTTCTTCCTGCTTTATGCCTAGCACCGTACGCAGTGTGCTCCAGCAGCTGTGACTTTCACAGGCGTGCTGATACAGAAACATGTGATCAGACGGCGTCCAGTGAAGAGCCAAGGCGTTGTCAGTCTGCATCTATGCACAAAATAAATAGGAAGCACGCATTATTAAAATGGGAAGGGGGGAAAAAAAGGCTTCAGGAATTACATTTGTAGATCAGGTGCTTTACATGATTGCTAATATGTAATGTTTAGTAGGCGTAGCGTCCTGCCATGTTTACTTAAATATAAAAATTGTTTGAAATAGTAGCCTGTTATGAGCCATGTTACTCTAGCAATCAATCAAGTATTGCTGCATCCAAAATTAGTTTTGCAAAATGTGTCGCATCAAATTATTTCCCAAAATTTGCGATGCAACATGCAGTTTTTTTTGTGGTTATTTATTTGTTTTTTTTTAAGTTAAACTACATAAACTGAGGAAATCGCAAGCTCTAGATTCTTCTTGGAACTACTACGAGTGAAGACACATATGGAATTAGTCAAAGAGGGCTTGGGCTATGCAACTATGTACTATGCAACTAAATAAAATCTTTTACAGGATAAAGAGGACCGTGGTGTGGATGTGTGTAAGACTGTGACTCTGAGGTACCTCCAGGGTGTGGCTGCTGTTCTGGTAGGACACAGTGAGGCTGCTCAGACTGACAACAGGACTACAGGCCTGGTCTGCAGGGCAGCACGGCTCAGTGCTCTCGCTGAGTGACTTCAGTATAGACAGAGCCACACCTCGAACTGATGCTTGTGCGCTCTCCGCAGAGCTACTGGATACTACTTCATCCACCCGGAACACTACGGCTCCTGCACGATCGGAGTTGTAATTATAAAGCTGGATATTACAGAGGACGGATAAAGGAAGGAGAAAACATGCGATTGTAAAACATGAAGCTTTCCACCTGTACTCACCTGCTACATTAGAAAGTGTGAACATGTTGACATCCTGCAGGTTAAGCTGAAGTTTCAAAGCTAGAGGCAAACCAAGTGATTCTTTTGTAGAGGAAGCTGCTGGAGTGAGTGACGTTTGAATTTGGACCAGTTTAAGGATGGAGAACAGGCGAGACAGGCACAAAGCACAGATCTCAGACAGCTCCATCTGCAGGCCCTGCAAACTGGACTCCACACATACACTGGCTGAGGAATCGGAGTCCACACTGTGGGAATTACTGTAGCCGCCCTGCCGATTCAGACAGACGATACGCAAAGCGGTTTACACGGTGCTAACAAATCTACACAAATCTACATTTAAACGCTTTCACATTCAACCAGAATTTCCTACTGTGCAAATAATGTATGACAAACAGAAAGGAAGTGGAAAACTATTACAGACATTTGACCGTCACATTGTTTGGATCAATTCAAATATCTAATCAATTCATGTGCTAGAGACATTTATATAAACCCTACATACATTCACACACTCAAATTACACAAACAACCACAAAACATATCACTAGGAAAAGACACTAGGAAAATACACAGAGTTGCTTTCTGGAGATTAAGTTAATTCCCTCACACTTCTGAAGGAACAATGAAGATTTCTGCTTATAAAACCGGTCACTAAAAATATACGTTTATAATACAAAAATATGGCAATAAAGAACTTTATTCTTTAGGTAGATTATAACGCAACAGACTTTACAATACTTGGACTTTTACCCGCAGTTTGAAGGAGTCCACAATAAATGCCTCTCCCCACACGTGTTTGCCTGGTGGATGTGGAGCTTGTTGGATGTGAGATCCTTGCCCCACCCTCCACCAGAAATGGTCCAGGGACGTCGTCAGGCTTTCGTCTTGTTTGGCGGAATCTACAGAGTGCTGCAGTTCTGTGTGGAACCATATAATATCAGAAAGATAAAAGGACATTGAGAATTTTTTTTTTTTTTACCATGTACAATTTTACAAAAAAAAGTACAAACGATTCAAGTGCTTTAATACGGAGATATCGCCCGTCTTAAAAGATGCTACGATTGATATATTGTGCGGTCGTCTTTCTAGACACGTTTAATTTAGACGCTTTATTTTAACTACAGAAAGTGTGTATTATAATTGTTTTGGGTTGTTTCGAGCTACACAAGGTCGATCTGATTAACGTTTTGATTGCCGTATTTTCCGGACTATAAGCTGCAATGGGCGGCTTGTGGGACTTTTCCCACGCTTTGAACCTTGCGGCTTAAACAATGACGCGGCTAATATATGGAATTTTCCCGCTTTCAAATTTTTATTTTTTTTTTCCAAAAAAAAAACAAAAAACGAAAAACACATTCTGTGACGTGCTCAGTTTTTTGGCAGCATGAAGCTTTCATTAGACCAATGAAATTGCCGAACGGGTTAACTCCGACACCGAAGGAGATGACTTCAGTGGTTTCAGTGCACAGGAGGAGCAAGATAGTGACCAATGACTTTCTTGGCAGGCTGAAAGTCTTGAAAGTCTTCTTTCTTGACTGTTTACTGCTAATTTTTTATTGCTTGTAACAAAAAATAAAAAATTTGACGTGCGGCTTATAGACATGTGCGGCTGATTTATGTTCAAAATAATAATTTTTTTAGGATTCAGTGGGTGCGGCTTATATTCAGATGCGCTCAATGTCCGGAAATTACGATAATCAGCATTGTAAAGCCGAAGGGTTACATGCAGAGGATCTTTATCTGCTGTCCCTACCTGTACTGACAGAAATGAAACCCAGAGCAAAGGGTGGAGTGTCTCCCAACTGAACAGACACGTTAACATTTGACAGAGTAGAGCTGAATCTCAAAGGGACATCCAGAAGAGGGAAGCGCCTGCAGGACAAATACAGAGTATAACTCCGAGAATGAACTTTAACAATGACATGATGCATTTACTAAGGTATGGTGTTGGTGTTATAATGCAGTCTTCCTACTTTTTCCTGTGAGTGGCCTTCCTATGAATGAGCTGTTCCCATGAGAACAAGTCCAGCCAGTGAGAGAACTCCTGCTGACGGTAGTGGATGATGCACGTGCTGACGGTCACTGAGCCACAGATATCTGCTGACGTCACCTTCGAAGCAGGACAAACTATTTGAAACCTTTTTAAAACAAGACTAAATATTTGATGAATTGAATGATTTGATGCCAACATAATCATGTGCCTGACTCCAGAGCAGCTCACCTGTAGTACAGTCTTTAGTGAGGTGAGACATATAATCCGTTGCCGGCTTTGTGAGAGGAGAAGGCCATCTGTGTTGAGAAAAAGAGAGCAGCATAAAAAGGTTAACACCTGAACATATTAGCTCTGTGTGTGTGTGTGTGTGTGTGTGTGTGAGGGTGTGAGTGAGTGTGTGTGTGTGTGTGAGAGTGTGTGTGTGTGTGAGAGTGTGTGATCACAGCTTACCCTCCAACAGGAGTTCTAAGCGACTGTGGGGAAATTTGAGTTCAGGAACGAACCCTTTCAGGGGAAGCTGCTCCTCATCACAGTCATAGTCAAGCTTTAAAGACTTCAGTGTCCAGTTCAGGTGCCTTAAAACCGAACAAATCACGTCAGAAATCAAAGGAATCAAACCACACAGGTAACGCAAAGTAAATCTGTTCACCCACCGCTTCTGGCTGTGCATAGAGAGGGTAATGTTAGTGTTCTCAAACTCCACGTTGACCTTTTGGGGAATCATCTGGTGAATCTTCTCTACTGCTTCCATCTGGATATATCGATCTTCTTCTGCATGTTCTAGCAGATCCAAATAAAGGTAGAAATAAAACAGCTTTTTTTTGGCTCATGAAACTTGCAAGCCAGTGCAGCCATATGTGGCATTAAAATATATTAACATTACAATCAGTATACGGAGTCTAAAAGCAAATAAACAAACACAGACTATGTGGTATATTGTTATACAGCAGCGTGAAAAAGTAATTCTGTACAGAAAAGATGCTTACAAAAATAATAATAAATAAATAAATATTTTGGGCCTGCCTCCATTCCCTTTACAAATCAGAGACTTGCAAAGAACTTGTAAACAACATTAACTGTCACTTAAAGGTGGGGTCTCCGTTGTTTGAAAGCCAATGTTGACATTTCAAATCACCAAAACAAACACGCCCCTAACCCAAATGGGTCCCACCCCTGTTTTGATAGCTCCGCCCCACACATACACCAGCCAAGTATAACCAACCCAAGTATAACCCAGACAACTATTATGGCGGAACCTGTTGGGGCAGCTGACCGAGGGGATTTTTTTTTATCAAAAAATGAACTCAATGAGTAATACTATGGTAATACAAATGTGTTTTTGTAGTACTGTGTGTTGTACCATGAAAGGTTTAGCTCCGTTTCACGCGGAAGGAGACGGTCAACACCTAGAACCCGAGGCAGAGCTAATGTTAGAGGCAGAGGTCGTAACGTTGCTGCCGTTAACATGGAAACAGGAGACTTGGAGCGTGTGCACATGTTTCAGGCACAAAGACTTGCAGTAACGCAAGTAAGTGTATTGATTGATTTAATATTCTGACTTTAATTGATAGAAAGTCGTATTCTGTTAGTCCTACTTCTTGCCTTATCGTAAGCCTTTCTTCGCTTTCTTTCTTTGTTTTTATCCTCCATGTCAATGTTAAAACCGCTTTCTGCTAATGTCACGCATGCGCACTGAACACTCTCTCTGCCGCATATCGACAAGACACGCCCCTTTCTGCTCATTGGCTACACGTTAGTTTTGTTTTTGTTTTGTTTGGTGGCCCAACGCAGTTTTCTGAAGCATTTCTCAAACAACGGAGACCCCACCTTTAAATGACATGACACTGATCATCAGCACAAATAAAATGACAATATCAATAATCATAGTAGCGTTTTGTTAAATATTTTTTGTAAGATTTATGTTTGGTGAAAGATTGTAATATCATCCATGTCCATGTATAATCAAGCGAAGCTGAACAGCCCTAGAATAAATCCGTGCCTCTGGTCTATCCTCACCTAATGAAGACGTGTCAGTCTCTGGAGTGCAGGTTGCTTTCGGTAGCAGCAGCTGAGAGTGGAATAGTCCCTCGTGCAGCTCTGCCGTGAGGGTCCTCACGCTGAGTGCCAGCTGGCCCGGGCACAAGTCAGGCAGGCTCACGTCGCCACTCACAGCCAGGCCCAGAGACACCTCCGCCAGACACGTGTTCTGTACAAAGGGGACGGACCCAACACGTGGCGTCACTGTTAGCAGGGCCATTTATACAAGAAAATACCTAGACACAATGGGTCAGGTTTGCTGTATACAAAATAATACTACAATTAAAACAACATTTGAAATGAACTTAAAATCAGACCTAGGGTTTATGTGTGGCCAGGAACCAGCTGTAATATATTAATAACAAATATAAAAGTACATACCAGCCTGCTGCTTTTTAACACTTTACTGCTGAGCTGTCCCACAGTAAAGTCCCACGCTAACCTGTAAAGACATAAGGACCTCTCGTGTCATTCCTCCCCAAAAACATCGGATTTGAAGTGAAAGGAATACTTTAGCTTTTTTCTGGTGGAAATGAGTAAGAAATATAGAGAAGAACCAGACTCGAGAAAAAATACTTCCCTCTTCAGGATGATAACTGATAGTGGGATTAGATGTGAGGTACATAAAAATGTTTATTTATTCCCTTAAATAAGATGGATAAAGACATATTTTGTACCTCTTGCATTGGTGATCGAGCAGTAGCGTGATCGCTGTGTTCGTCATGTGCCAGAGGGATTCTGGTAGCAGAAGGTTCAGCACCATCACATTCAAGGAGCTAATGTGGAGTGACAGCAGCTGCCGAGCAGAAAGAAGAGTAAGATGTAATGCCAACAGATCGCACAGAGGTTTGTGTGTGTGTTCAGAAGCACACCTGGGAAAGAAAGTGCAGTGTTGAAGGACTAAGCAGTGACTTGCTCGGATTCCCGTCATGATTCGGCTGTGGCCTGAGAGGCTCCTTTAGGTCAATCCGTACCCGAGTCTCACCCACACACAGTGCTAAGTATCTCCTGGAGGACAAGCAGACGTATGTGAGAATAAGTGGTTGTGGGTGTGGATTTTTCAGTGACAGTTACTGTTTATCAAGAAGAGACACAACAGGCTATTATAATGAGAGCTTTAATATGAACCTGTGACCAATAAAATTCAAGGATTCGACAGTGCTGGGGTATTTCTGTGCTGTTAGTCATTTAATATATACATCAATTCACACATCTAGTTCATGCATGCTGCTTGATTTTAATACTTACGGCAGGTCCTGGTTGAATAATTTACTTGAAATCCAAATTCTGTCTATTTCCTACAAGACAAACAGACATAAGTTGACAAACAAGATCTGAACCGCGTTACTGCTAATAGTTTTACCCATAAGAGCCAAAGTCATTTTTACGGTTGCTATGAGAACAATAAGAAAGTAAACTACGGCTATTTCTAACTACTGTTAGTTAGCAGATCAACTGGAAATGTCACAAGAGCTTATAAAGTCTAGATACCAAATAATAGCCTTTTTTTTTTAATGAGTGCTAAACCATCGTCACTCAACACTTAACGAGTCATCAACCAGAAATAAAGGAAAGCAGTTTCTGTTCTGAACTGACCGTGACACTGTGAGACAAAATGCATTGTGTGAAATTCATGAACTGTCAGAAAGCTCACGCACCAGTGTATGATGAGACAAGAACTGTACACTGATGCCTCTGAGAGAAAAGAGGCCCAAAGATTTAATTTTCAGCTCGGCTTTTAGGGCACTGCGAAAGAATCGCACCGCGAGCCTGCATAAGAGCCATCTGAAAGCAAGCAAAAAGAAAAGCAAACATTAAGAGCATGTGTTATTCTGTTGTACACAAATGCTTTAACGATCCAAGAACATATCCAAACACCTCACGAGTGAGCCTGCGAACAAAACAGGTTAGAAAGTTGAAAAACTTCATAAGGTGCTGAAAAGGTTCACACATGACATCAGCTCAGTCAAGAAAATATACATTATTATTACAAATAATATTCATCTCTTCAAAATTCATTCAAAATTCATATTGCTTTGGTTGGTTTTATTATTAACAGTTAATAATAAAGGACATTTTATTACAAATAAATAAATAAAATAAAATACAACAAATAATAGTAGTGATGGAAAAAAGAAAATCACTAAAAGAAAATATATACATATTAAAATGTATCCAAATGTACAAAATAAAAAATGATAATGTAAAACTAATCTGCCAATAAAAAAATTATATTTACTCTAAAGGTTTGATTTTCTTTAAAAATGTACTTAAAGTTTGGTTAAATGCTAGATTTTAATGCTAAAAATATTTTAAAATATTTTTTCCTTCATCAGTGATGGATGGAGCCTGATGAATGTTATTCCATTCCATTCCATATTACATGTTCCAGATATTTGATTTGCAAACAAAAATCAGATGTAAAATGTGATGATGATTATTATTATTATGGAGTTCTGCTTCAGCTTCTGCTTATTACATACAGCACTTTTATAACTAAAAGTGAAAAAGAAAATGAATAAAACGGTGAAAGAAAAAGCACAAAGGCAAAAGTTGGAATATATGGTGCTTTTGATAGAGACTATATAGCACTTGTATATCGGCCCGAATAAGGAAATACATTAAGTGTGACAAATGTAAATGAAATAAACAGTTTAAGTTAAAGTGCACTAATGCATGGAAAGTTGAACAAGTTGAGATTACAATAGTCAGTGTTTTTTTATGTTTAGAATTGCACATCTAGCTGTAGCTTTAAATCTCTAATGACAAGACAGTGTGAAGGAAAAACTGGGGAAGAAAACTTGAGGAAGCAGATTGACAAGAGAATACAACTCATTTTTAAAATCCATAAGATTAAGAAGAGTGAAAGAAGAGTGTCAGATAGAATCAAAGAAAAAGTGTAGAAGACAGTATTGAGAGCAGCTCTGCTGTGTAGGTTAGAGACTGTAGCAGTGAGGAAAAGACATGAGGCAGAGATGGCGGTAGCAGACATGAGGATGTTGAGGGTCTCTTTAGGAGTGACGAGGATGGACAGGATTAGGAACGAGCACATCAGAGGGACGGCTCAGGTTGGCTGTTTTAGGGACAAGTTTAGAGAGACTAGATTGAGATGGTTTGGACATCTACAGAGCAGGGAGATGGTTATATTGGTAGAATGATGTTGGAGATGGCGCTGCAGGTAAGAGGTCAAGGGGAAGGACAAAGAGGAGATATATGGATGTGTTAAATGAGGACATGAAGGTAATTGGTGCGAGAGTAGAGGATGCCGAGGATAGAGTTAGATGGAAACAGATGATACGCTGTAGTGACCCCTAACAGGAAAAACCAAAAGTTTTAGAAGAACATTAAAATTCATAAGCTTGCAAAGCAAATAATCAAAAACACAGAGAAGTATTACAAAGAATACAAGGATCTGTACAAACCACTGCATGACTGATACTGAGACAGTCATTATAATATCTGTGAAAAACGTGTACGCTCAGTTACACTACCGAATAAACGAAGGGATCACCTGCAAATCAAGATGCACAGACTTCCCACAGACAGCAAGAGCAGAAAGGCGACGAGCAGAGTCGTCATGATGATGCACTGAAGCAAGGTTCAGACTCAGCACTGTCTCTCTGGAGCATCATACAGTAATAAACAGCAGCTCAGTGACACCTAAAACACCTGTTAATAAACAAACAACACTGAGTTTATTCTGTAACAGAGATCAAATTTACATCTCAGAAACGCCCAGGATATCACTAACCTTCCTAATTCGATTATTAACACTATTAATAGTCACTGTTAGCTATTTAAGATACGATATTACCTTATTACTGACCTCCATATGCTACCTGAAGTGTACAGTGTAGCTGCAGAGCTACAGGTAGCCACAAGAGTCAGAATAACAAAGCGCTAGCTTTGTAAAGAAGAACGAAAATCTTACTTTTAGTTGGATAAAACTAAACCCGTTATCTATACTCTAAGTTTGCTGACGTGTATTGACGGATAATTTGTAAAATAACATGCAGACAATCAACCTAGGAAGATCATTTTACAAGCTAAGCTAAGTTAAGCTAAGCTACGCTAAGCTAAGCTATCTGTTTGGGTAACCAGAGTTTTGACAGCTTTGTGCTTGTTAGCTTGAGATTTAAATCTGATTCGAATTGAAATTTGTTTACCTGTGCGTGTAAATCGAAGCTATACGGTACATAAAAACGCTTGTGCTTGTGAGATTTGTTTGCCTGAGTAACACTTACATTATCGCTAACAGTCGTGTCTGAAAGCGTTAATACTCTCAGTTCCTCTCAGTTCCTCAGTCCTGACGCGTGAAGGCAGAGACAGTTAGGGTCAGGAGTTTAGTTTTAACTCCAAAACAGCAGTCCTGTGAGTCCTACAGAGGAAAATAACATGATATCCTAATTCGTAAAACACTTGAAACGTATGCAATTGTTTGTGTACAACTGAACTCCACACATGTGTGAGAGCCTTTCTTTGTGCACCATGAAGACATGGTTTAAGAAGAAATGTCCTGCACAGAGAACCTGAGTTCAGCCCCAATGACCACCTTTTGAATGAATTGCACCAGGCCTCCTCACCCAACATCAGTATCAGGATCAGAATCTCACTAATGCTCAAGTAGCTGAATGATCACAAATCCCCAGAGCCTTGTTCCATCTACTATGGCATCTAGTAGGGCTTCTAGTAGGGCATCTAGTATGGCATCTGGTATGGCATCTAGTATATCATCTGGTATGGCAACTAGTATGGCATCTAGTAGGGCATCTAGTATGGCAACTAGTATGGCATCTAGTTGGGGCATCTAGTATGGCATCTAGTAGGGCATCTGGTATGGCATCTAGTAGGGCATCTAGTGGTTATGGCACTGGGTTGTTGACTGAAAACTCAGGGTTCGACCCCCATCACCCCAAAGCGCTGACCAGCGCTCTGACCCCAATCTCTAAAGTTAGGATATGTGAAGAAAATAAAGGCTTCTGTTATATTCTAAATACATTCCATATGAGAAAGTGTATAATAACAGCAAAGGAAGAATAAATATGAAATGGAAGGATGTTAAAAATGTGTGCTTAAACTTTTTGCCATGTAGTGTTCGTATATCTTGGTGTAGAAACATTTAAGCTATAATGTAATTTAGTGTCAGTTGCATAACTGCTCCTATTGCAAGCAACAAAAATTGCCAGTTTTTGTATAATACTTGTATAATGTATAATGTGTACGCATGCTTTTCTTGAAAAATAATGCGATGAGGCTCAGCATTTAGTGGAATTACTTTACGCCTTGACTATTTACCAGTAACAAAAAAGTCCCAAAGTATTTTATTGCTCTTATACCACAGACATTTTTCAACAATTACAATTCTTTTTAATTACTTAATGAATGGTACATCAATAACATGCATAACATAAACCATTTAAATGAACCAGTTCCTATGATTACTTAAAGGCAGGGTCTCCGATTTTTGAGAAACGCTTCAGAAAACTGAGTCGGGCCGAATAATAAACAAAAATCAAAACAAAAATCAAAACAAACGTGTAGCCAATGTGCAGAAAGGGGCGGGGCTTGTCAATATGCGGCTGAGAGAGTGTTCAGTGCGCATGTGTGACATTAGCAGGAAGCGGTTTTAGATAAAAACAAAGAAAGAAAGCGAAGAAAGACTTACGATAAGGCAAGAAGTAGGACGTGTTAATATAGGATCAGCTTTCCAGCGCTAGAGAGAACTGAAGGAGCAGGAAGTTGGCCACATATTCACAGATTGGAGTTTCCCGAGTCAATAACTCCTGAGCTAAACGCTGTTACTACACAAATAACACCTCTTTTCTATCGTAGTAATGTAGAGACGCAGCTACAACTGTGTTTTGTGTAGTAACAGTGTTTATCTCAGGAGTTATTGACTCGGGAAATTCAACTTTACTTAAGACGCCGAGGCGCTTTTTTCCTTCTCGATAGGTGAGTAACGTTGGTTTTGTTTTGTTACACAGAACTAATATATGCCTTTGTCCTTTACATGATTATGCTTGTGTGTCATTTTTGCTTGTTTGTTTATCTGCAATCGTATTGTTCTTCCCTTCATCTATGATAAAGACACATTTCTTTCCATTAGTTGCCTGGGTTACGTATGTGTGTGTGGGCGGAGCTATCAATACAGGGGTGGGACCCATTTGGGTTAGGGGCGTGTTTGGTGATTTCAAATGTCGACATTGGCTTTCAAAAATCGAAACCCTACCTTTTAAAGAGTAATTTCACCTGCCTTTCTTTTTTTCCCCTTTGTACTGTAGACTGAACACGGTTACTGACACTGGAGACTCCTTCCATAATGCTTACTAGTGATGGGAAGTTCGGTTCTTTTCCGTGAACCGGTTCTTTCGGACAGTTCGTTTTAATGAACCAGTTCAATAATCCAGTTCAGCAGTTCTTTTACGTCCTGACGTAATGACGTAAATTCCTTCATCCCGCCGCTGCCGGCAGATATTAATACAATCAATTTAACACATTTGAAAAGTTCTTTATAATCATAAATGTAAGAAACGTATTCAACTAAAGTTAAGTTTTGCAACTAAAACACCCAGTACAGGCATTGATGTGCAAACGTGGGTGTTTTACGTGTCTTAAAGATATAAAATTAATAAACTAATCTTCAGCAACTTACAAAAGCTTACAGAAAAAAGCAATAATGTTTATTTCGCTCCATCAGTTGTTTCAAAAACTAATGCACCTGAGTTAAACACTCATACATTGATAAGACATTAAATCATAACCATTTACATTTGTTACTGTATCAGTTCAGTGATTTACGCATGCGCAGTAACAACAGCTCGTCGGTTCTCAGTATGTCGGACGCGTCCGAAAGAAACAGTTCTCAGTTCAGTGTACTGATGATTCGCTGTATCGGTTCAGTGATTCATGCGCAGTATCAACAGCTCGAGCTCACAGTTCTCTCAGCACAACATGTCTCAGTTCAGTGTACAGGAGTACACCGTTACAGGTTTTTCTATTCCGTGCATACCGTGAAATTTAAATTAGTGGGCGTGGTTAACCTCACGTGTAGCACGCCTGAATCTTAGAACTATTGAGAAGCGGCACATAAGCGTAGATAAGAAGAAAAACATGGAGAAAAACATGCATGCTGATAAAGAGATCCCACAAACCAATCCAGAGCAGGAACTTGTTGTGAAACGAGGCGCGACATCAGTGTTATGGACGTGGTTCGGGTTTACAAAGGCTGACAAAGAACAGACAAATGTGATTTGCAAACTCTCACACGAATGTAACCGTTAGCCATGCTAGCACGAGTAAGCTGTCCCCCAATCAGAAAGGGAGTCCATTGAAATGGAACTGAACAGCTATTTACAAGCGGTTGAAGTGGATGGTGAGACAAACCCCCTGGAATGGTGGAGGCAGCACGAGGCTAATTTTCCACGTGTGGCCAACCTGGCAAAAAAAATCTCTTTGCATCCCTGTCACAAGTGCTCCATCTGAGCGTGCTTTCTGCACAAGTGGGGATATTGTCACATGCCGCAGATCAGCACTAAAACCTGAGAGTTGACCAGCTTGTTTTTCTTGCACACAATTTGTAATTGTTTTGTTTGACAGAATTTTTTATTTATTGTGTTTAATTTATTGAAGTGTTTATATTTATTAGATTTTTTTAAAATGTTTCAAAAAGAGTTAAAATTGTCTTATTCTCAGGAAGTGTTTACAGTCAGAATTTTTTGAGCCTCAGAAGTGTTTACATTCAGTATTTTGTTTTTAGAACAAGTGTTTAGATTCTGACATTTTAAGATGGTTTGGACATGTTCAGAGGAGGGAGAGTGAGTATATTGGTAGGAGAATGTTGGACATGGAGCTGCCAGGTAGGAGGCAAAGAGGAAGGCCAAAGAGGAGGTATATGGATGTAATTAATTTAAAGTGTTGAGGATGCAGAAGATAGGGTTAGGTGGAGAGAGATGATTCGAAGGGAAAAGACGAAAGAAGAAGTAGTAGTTTAGATTCTGACATTTTCCTCAAATGTTTACATTTTTATACTTTCTGCAAAATTTGTTTTCTGTTACTGAAGTTTAGTTTATTTCATTGCTTTGAGAAAGTTAATAATCTGTTCTGATATTAATAAAAATTCTGTTCTCTTTAAACTCTAAAAATGAGGCCTATTTATTGTTATGGTGAGGTTGATCTAAAAGTTGAGAGTCTCATTCACTACTAATGCTAACTAAGAGAACAATTAATAAAATAAGACGAGAAAGCCTATTCTTTATTTTTAAAGTGTTAAAGTGGTATTTAATATATTAAGCATGTTCCTTTTGTTGATTTACCTGAAAAATTATTATTCTGTGATATATACCGCTACCATGAAATAAAATAACTTATTCTGAGAAACAGATTTTTGGTCATTCCGCCCACCCCTACTCCGGGATATTAGTTTATTTAGAGTCGGAGGGGCTGTCAGGCATGGACCAAAAGTGAGTAACTTTACTAACTTGTGGATCAGCGCTGACTCAAGACGCGAACTGTTTAAAACGAATCAGTCCGATTTGGTGAACTGGATGAACCAGTTCACCAAATCGGACTGATTCGTTTTAAGCATATGTAAGCATTAGTGATGCTTACATAAACATCTTCAAACTAAAAAGTTCATCATATGAAGAGTTTTGTGTATATGCTTTAATACATAGGTTTAATATTAGAGATATGTTATGAGGTCATGTTCTCCATACTCCAAGTCTCTGTGAATGAGCTGTTACTATTGAAATACTAATGTATTAGAGGGCAGGCATTAATGTATTAACCTGTGATCTCACTGCTACTGTGGTCGCTGATAGAGAAAAATAATCTCCCCTTCTGCCCAATCAGATTTGAGAAGTGGACATCAGCTGTAAGATGACTTAATATTAATAATAATAATTATTATTATCTTTTTTAATTAGATTATTTGATTGTGCAAACTGTTTTTTTTACTCGAATGTCACTGCTGTGTGGAGAACAGTTCACTAGTAAGGTCTGGAGGATGACTAATACACATATAAAATGCACACGCACAATCGCACGCACCCATGTCAAAGTAACTGCTGTGCTGAGAAAGATCCACTACACAAACCACATGCAAATGTATGCAAATTTGCCTGTATAATTGGCTTACCTTCTTAGAGGACCGTGAGTGTATCTACAAGGTTGTTGTACCTAATCAAGTAGCTACTGAGTGTATATTAACACTTCAGCTTTCTCTCACAATGAGTACTCTTTAGAATTTTTAAATCAAGGTCCAAAATTTATTAAAGCCAGAGGAACAAGCGTTATTCTTAATGCTTTGCTAAACTAGCAAAACTCAAGAGCTTTGAGATTTTAGCACTTTATATTTTTAATCTTTCCAGAATAATTTTATAAACAAATACAAATCAAACATAAATCTCTATGTGACGCATGGAACTTCCGATCAACACAAGCACATAAACCCAGACAAACAGATATTAATTCTGATAACAATTTCAAATGGAGAAATAAACAATCAATTTGCTATTTTGACTTTTCTGCAGAGATTAAAAGACTCATGCTGACGCTTTCTGCTTTTTGTGTTTTGCAAACCATTCGTCGCTCTTATCAGCAGCCATGGCCTGAGAAAGAAACAAAGCATGACATTAACCACAAATAAACCATGGATCCTCTCTGTAGCTGAATATTTAATAAAGTACTGAGTACCTGATTGAGCAATTCATTTCCACTGGGGTCAAAGGCAGACAGCTGGCGGAAAGCTTCATCTCCCACAAAGCAGATCTCATGTCCGTCCTACGTGAAATGTAAGCCATGTGCATGCTTAAACATGTGATACGTTTCATATTGATCATATATAGAATTTTCAGTCTGCTATGTTGCCCGAAATTGTATGAATAAGCATTCATTTATCTTATATAGAGTCAGCAGATTTTTTTATTTGCTACGTACTGCATTACACTTTACCTTACACGCTAACACTAAAGGGATCTTTGAGTCTACTTCTCTGATTTCGCTGCTTGGTCTGCGGACAAACTGTAATATTTTGTGTATCCTCTCCATGAAATTGGACGTCTAATCCGTCCACAAAGACTCACAGGATCAGCCAGAATGACCACTTCTACAGTTGCCTTCCCCGGAGTGTCCAGGCTGACGAGAGGCGTCAGGATCGTCTGCTTTTCCTTTTTCATCAGAGCTTCAATTTCAGGTAACTGGAGAAATGTAACAGATAGATGGCTTAGAATGGCAGAATAACACTAGCGAGCAATGTTTTACTTCTGAGTTAGGAGGCGCGTTAGTTTTGTTTAGTAGTTTACTCTGATACATCACCTGCTCTCGTGGGCAAGAAAACGCAATCCTGCCAAAAGCGGTTCCATGATCCACAGGAGCTCTGATATCCTGTAGCTCCAGTTTGCACTGGAAACCAATACAAGCATAAAATCAGGCATTATTGAAGCTATACGGTGGTGCGGTTCAGAAATACCTGTATGCGAAATAATGTTAAAACGGGCCACACATGGACATGAATCTGCTTATCAGTCAATTGCCCAATTACTTTTGAGCCTATGAAACTAGAGGGATTAATTCCAAAACAGTTAATGCCATGTTTTTGTGAAGGAATTAAAGCTGAATGTCAAATCAATCACATACACATCATTTCAGATCCCTTATCGTTATGCAGAAAGGAAAAAAATGTGCTATGTAATGCCAAATACTTATGGACCAGATCATGGCCTGGAATATGCTTATACGTCTTGTTTATATTTAACCAGAAACCCTGATCACATGACATTTAGACATTAAAGGTCATACTCGTGTCTCATGTCTCTTTGTGTATTTTATAAATGAGATAATCACACAGAGAAAGCGGCCTTTCTTATCCAACCTGACTTTCTGAGAATCCCATCAGTACACTTTTCTTCTCCTCACTTTTTTCCATCACTTTCATTCCCAGCAGCGAGGACCAGTAATGTACAGAACGCTGCAGGTCAGAGACGGCCAGGGTGATTTTCTGAACCGGGTCTTTTTAAGAGAAATATTAGCATTAGAAAAGTTGCCAAAAGCAGAAAAATCTGTTAAATGGACAAAATGAATCTTGGTTAAATCAAATTATTAGAAAACACTGAAATGCACTTGCACCGGATGTCTGCACCATCTTTAAAATACATCTACTCCTATATTGATGATATTGTACTTGAACCAAAGAGAATACTTTTACAAATTCATTTCCTGTTAGTGATCTAAGATCTCAGTGCACATACCAGAGTCTGGCTGATCTTTGTCGATCAGGTAGAACGGATATCCACCAGGTGCTTCTGTCACGTACAGCGCTTCTCCGACCTCAGTAAGAGGCCAGCCTATCTTCTTGGCATTACTGACAGCTTGACTCGACTGTATGGTGAAACCCTGTGCAGACATAATGGATATTATATGGATATCTTATGCTAAATGGAACTGTATACAGACTACTCTGCTACTTTGTTGTGTAACAAAAACTGAGAAGAAGAATAAAGCTGTATCATTAACGATTATTCTTACATACAGAGGAAGACAAATTATAAACGTACCAAAAAGTCATTGCCAAGTTTGTATTGTCCGACTCCATAATTATATGTCAACTCTGCTACAAAGTGATCATCCTCTGGACCAAAACCCACCATGGTTTTACTCCACTTTCCATCATAAGGTCTGGAATTGAAAAAAATAACATTTCCATCACTACATTTATGGCATTTATCAGACGCCCTTATCCAGAGTGACTTCCATTTTTATTTCAATTTATACAACTGAGCAATTGTATTTTTCTATTCTAATTCTAGTTTTTTAGAATTTCAGACACCTGACCTCAGTGTGACGTCTCAAACTCAGTTCAGTTCACCTGCTGGTTATAGTGACTATATAAATCCTACAAACATTCCACAACTCCTTCCTAAGCTGTAACATTAATAACGTTTTTCATCAGGAGAGACAGACAACAGAAAGCATGATCCCTCCACCCCCCCGATGCCAAAAACAGACCTGCTTTTTATGCAGCTTTCAGACCAACGATGCACCGTGTAGATTACAGAATATCAGTATGTTACGCTCTAACTAGTGAGCATGTGCACGAAACAGGAAGTCATTTGAGATTCAGACAAAGTGTGTGTTGGGATATTGACTAAGAAATATATATTTTTTAAGCGTTCACTTTCTGTGGTTTATGGGATACGAAGAGAGTTTTATTATATAGGTAACTACTTAAAGTAGGCAAATTAATATCAAAACAGATCTAATACATACTTTAAGAAATAATTCAAACTGATTTTAGTGGGTGTCATGTGCTGGTGCAGCAGCATCTCTACTGCAGAAAGGAAGAGACTGGACAAGCTGATCAGGAAGCCCAGCTCAGTCCTGGGGATTCCTCTGGACACTGTACAGGAGGTGGGAGAAAGGAGGATGGTAGCAAAACTATCATCATTGCTGGAGAACGACTCTCACCCCCTGTATGAAAAGGTTTCAGCTCTGAGCAGCTCCTTCAGTGACAGACTGTTACATCCTAAGTGTCTGAAGGAGCGATACGGACGCTCTTTTCTCCCTGCTGCTTTTAGACTTTACAACCAAAGCTGCTCCCAGTGAACCAGTCACCATAAATACACACTGGATTACTGTTTAACTGCAATAATAAACAATAACAAAATATTTTTAAACATGTGCAATAACAGAAATGAAAAAAAAAAAAACCTGCAATATTACCCGTGTGCAATATGTCTGTTAGTGTAACTACTTACTCGTGGTGTCTTTTTTTTCTTCTTTGTATTTATACATTGTGTTGTGTATATACTGTATATTGTCTTTATATATTTGCATTTCTTTTTCTTTGCTGCTGTAACAGAGAAATCTCCCCATTGTGGGACGAATAAAGGTATACCTTATCTTATCTTATTATTTGGTGACCCTGAAGCTGGAACGAAATGTCAAATTTACTGTGTGTTTGTATTTTTCCTGTTGCAGCGACGTATGGCATTTCCCAGACTCCCTTATTCACGGTGACCTACGTTTATGTCTCTTATACACCTGAACAAAGAGGGTTAAGGGTCTTGCCCAGGGGCCCAGCAGTGGCAGCTCGTTGGACCTGGAATTCGAACTCACAACCTTCTGATAAGTAATCCAACACCTTTAACACTGGGCTTTCATGTCCCGATTTCCTGCTGCAGTATATGTTTAGACAACTAAAGTGTTTTTTTTTATTTTATTTTAACTCTGTTCATAATGTCCAGTCACACACAAAGGTTAAATGTGCAATAAGGTTCAGAGGTTCCTTCCTGATCATCTGCTTTTAATATGGATCTGTCAACCCAGTAAAGTGGTAGAACAGCCAGTTTCTCACCCATTACACGATGCCTTACAGCCTTCTTCAAACTCCTCATGGCGTAAAATCTACACAACAGAATTAAGACATAAGAAATAAACAATTTTACATGATTCAAGTTTTATCCTTTAGTAAACATCCAGTAAAAGGCAGATTATTGCACAGTCCAGCATTGCATGTACATTACAGAAGCAGACTTACCTTCATACCAAGGACATCCCTGTAAAACACAGCTGTCTTGCTTCTGTCTCCTACTTTAAACACAAAATGCAAAACTCGTCTGAACGCCATCATTAAAACTGCACTGCTTTGATCTGGGCTCGATTAATCAGCCTGATCTCACATCGGTGTTCCCGACAATCGATTAATTATTAAACAATAATAACAATCGACTTGGTGTTCATACCAAGAGTAGCAAAAAATACCTAGATTTTATTATTTAACATAACAAACGCGTTCAGATTTAAACTAATAATTCATAAAACGTTGTGTAAAACCTGTGACAATAAAACAATTAATTTATTAATACGATAAACGCATTAATAAAAGTATTTATTAAGGTACTTCAAAGTTTTATCGTAATTTAAAAAGTGAAAAATAATTAAAAATAATAAAATTATAATTTGGGAGACACTTTTATATGCGGCTTTGGTACCACCCCTAAAATCTGTGACGTCATCCCAAAACAACAAAGATGGCGGCGCGCATCAGCAGCGTGAGTCGCGAGCTCATGGTCGTTACTGAACGGAGGTCGTCGCTATTGAGGGGCTGTAACGTCGTCCTTGTAAACTCGAGAAGATTTATACGAGGTCTTAGGCGGAGACCTGTAGCAGTCCTTTATCCCGGGGATAAACATGAGACTCTTATTAAACCACCAGAGCAAAACAAGCAGCGTGAACATGACCCTAAGGCTCAGAAGAAGCGTCCTGACAAAACAGATGCACAAAGGCTTAAAGAAAAACCCACTGAATCAGGGGTGGGGAAGTCTAGTGGAAATCTTCCCAGGGTGATGGTGAAGAACCAAAGTGTGAGGGAGCAGCTGGACGGCCTGCGGTTCGACAAAGCTCTTCCTGGAGACAAGAGACTTGCGTGAGTGTCTCATTCATTCCTGCACCCATCTACTCATCTCTCTCTCTCTCTTATTCTCTCTATGTCTGTCTGTATATATATAATATATATATTTCTCTCTCTCTCTCTCTTACACACAAACACTCTCTCTCTCTCTCTCTCTTACACACACACTCTCTCTCTCTCTCTCTCTCTCTCTCTCTCTCTCTCTCTCTCTCTCTCTCTCACTCACACACACACACACCTGAATCCTATTGAGATGATGTGGCATGACCTTAAAAAGGCAGTTCATGCTCGAAAACCCACCAGTGTGGCTGAATTACAACAATTCTGCAAAGATGAGTGGACCAAAATTCCTCCACATCGCTTTAACAGAGACACAAGTTATTGCAAACGGTGGAGCAACCAGTTATTAGGTTTAGGGGGCAAGCACTTTTTCACACAGGGCCAAGTAGGTTTGGATTTTGTTTTCCCTTAATAATAAAAACCTTCATTTAAAAACTGCATGTTGTGTTTACTTGTGTCATCTTTGACTAATATTTAAATTTGTGATTTAATACTGATTAGTGTCCTGAAAACGACTGAAAACATGTTCAATTCCAGTGCTACATAGAACACAGGGCTGAGGACTTATAGTCGTTAAAAGTTTTTCTAGCCACATAAAGAGCATTGTGTGCAAACAGTGTGAGAGAAACACTATAGGACAGATACACAAAATAGCACCTTTGCACAAAGTATGAGTACATTGTGCAAAGGGTTGTAACATATATACACTTCTGTTATAGCAGCAGTTGGATGAGGTATTGAAATGTGCGTAAAACAGCAATTGAATGAATGTGTGTGTTTGTGTGTGTGTGTTTTGGTAACAGTTCAGTTCTGAGTGTTGAGAAGCCTTGATGGCTTGTGGGAAGAAACTGTTGTGAGGGCCTGAATGTTTCGATACCTTTTCCAACATGGCAGGAGGTTGAAGAGTGTTTGTGTGTGAGGGGTGTTTGTGTGTGAGGGGTGTTTGTGTGTGAGGGGTGCTTGTGTGTGAGGGGTGTGTGTGAGTGAGGGGGGCGTGTGTGAGTGAGGGGGGCGTGAGTGAGGGGGGCGTGAGTGAGGGGGGCGTGTGTGAGTGAGGGGGGCGTGAGTGAGGGGGGCGTGAGTGAGGGGGGCGTGAGTGAGGGGGGCGTGAGTGAGGGGGGCGTGGGTGTGTGAGTGAGGGGTGTGTGTGTGGGTGTGTGAGTGAGGGGTGTGTGTGTGGGTGTGTGAGTGAGGGGGTGTGTGTGTGTGAGTGAGGGGTGTGTGTGTGGGTGTGTGAGTGAGGGGTGTGTGTGTGGGTGTGTGAGTGAGGGGTGTGTGTGTGTGTGAGTGAGGGGTGTGTGTGTGTGAGTGAGGGGTGTGTGTGTGTGTGAGTGAGGGGTGTGTGTGTGTGTGAGTGAGGGGTGTGTGTGTGTGAGTGAGGGGGGTGTGTGTGTGTGAGTGAGGGGGGTGTGTGTGTGTGAGTGAGGGGTGTGTGTGTGTGTGAGTGAGGGGGGTGTGTGTGTGTGTGTGTGAGTGAGGGGTGTGTGTGTGTGTGTGTGTGTGTGAGTGAGGGGTGTGTGTGTGTGTGTGTGTGAGTGAGGTGGGTGTGTGTGTGTGTGTGAGTGAGGTGGGTGTGTGTGTGTGTGTGTGAGTGAGGTGGGTGTGTGTGTGTGTGTGTGAGTGAGGTGGGTGTGTGTGTGTGTGTGTGAGTGAGGGGTGTGTGTGTGTGTGTGTGAGTGAGGGGGGTGTGTGTGTGTGTGTGTGAGTGAGGGGGGTGTGTGTGAGTGAGGGGGGTGTGTGTGTGTGTGAGTGAGGGGGGTGTGTGTGTGTGTGTGTGAGTGAGGGGGGTGTGTGTGTGTGTGTGTGAGTGAGGGGGGTGTGTGTGTGTGAGTGAGGGGTGTGTGTGTGTGTGTGTGTGTGAGTGAGGGGGGTGTGTGTGAGTGGGGGGGGGGTGTTTTGTGAGTGAGGGGGGTGTGTGTGTGTGGAGTGTGTGAGGGGGTGTGTGTGTGTGCTGTGTGTGTGAGGGAGTGTGTGTGTGTGTGTGTGTGAGTGAGGGGTGTGTGTTGTTGATGGGGGGGTGTTGGGAGTGAGGGGTGTGGGTGTGTGTTGTGTGTGAGTGGGGGTGTGTGTGTGTGAGTGTGGGTGTGTGTGTGTGTGTGTGTGTGTGAGGGTGTGTGTAGGTGTGTGTGGTGTGTGTGATTAGGGGTGTGAATTGCTCACAATTATTTCTGTGAGGAAATGTTCTGTAAAAAGCCACAATTACTAGTATGAGTTAGATGATAGTCTTATACATGTGTTAAAGTAGACAAGCTGTGTGAAATGTCTCTTTCTCTCCTTAAAGGAGAAAAACAGCTAAACATTATATTCTTACATGTAAAAGTTCCCCTTAACTTACATTTTATCTCCTCCCCTCTCCTCTCATCGCTCGCCTCGCCTCGCCTTCCTCAGAAAGGATGACAGGCAAGACTGTTGAGGGAAGAAGCCAGAGAACATGTAAATCTCAGTAGCTGTTATTCTAGCTGTGAAACGATTCCTCGTTTTTCAGGAAGATGGTGAGTGTCGCCCGCTCCAGGGCATTTCCCGAGAGCAGGAGTGCAAACGTGCTGCTGGAGGGGAAGCGTCTGATCTGCGACGCCATGGCTGCTGGAGCATCTCCTCAGATGTTGTTCTTCAGCAGAATGGAGCGCCTCAGAGAGCTTCCACTGGACAAACTGGGCCAGGCATCTTTGGTCAAAGCAAATTTGAGGACCTCAAAGTCTGGTTGATCTGGTCGCTCCACAGGGGGTTATCGGTGAGTAGCCACATTATGTTGGACTTGTAAGAGTTCTTAGTATCTTCTTGTGGCTTCAAGCCTGTGGTTAAAGTTATTTGGTTTGCTAGGCCATGTGGATATGGTTAACTTATTTATACACATGCTGTTGAATTCTCGTGTCTGATTGGATGCTTCATTCACAGCCATGAAATTTCCCGAGACAGAATCAATCAGAAACCCTGAGGATGGCTGAGGACATGCAGCTTTTAACCCACATAGTACACGGTTACAGAAGGAAAATGATTTCAGTATTTAATCACACTTTTTGGTTCCTGTGAAATGTTTCTATCTATGGTAGTTTTTGGTACTCCAGCTTGGCTTGTCAAAATGCATGATAATACCTTTATGAGGGTGTTGTGTGTAGGGTGGTGTGTGTGTGGGGTGAGGGGTGTGTGTGTGGTTGAGGGGGTGTGTTGTGTGTGAGTGAGGTGTGGTGTGTGTGTGAGTGAGGGGTGTGTGTGTGTGTGGTGAGGGGGTGTGTGTGTGGTGTGGTGAGGTGTGTGTGGGTGAGTGGGGTGTTGTGTGGTTGAGGTGGGTTTGTGTGTGTGTGTGAGTGAGGGGTGTGTGTGTGTGTTGTGAGTGAGGGGTGTGTGTGTGAGTGTGGGGTGTGTGTGTGTGAGTGAGGGGTGTGTGTGTGTGTGAGTGAGGGGTGTGTGTGTGTGAGTGAGGGGTGTGTGTGTGTGTGTGTGAGTGAGGGGTGTGTGTGTGTGTGTGTGAGTGAGGGGTGTGTGTGTGTGTGTGTGAGTGAGGGGTGTGTGTGTGTGTGTGTGTGTGGGGTGTGTGTGTGTGTGTGAGTGAGGGGTGTGTGTGTGTGTGTGAGTGAGGGGTGTGTGTGTGTGTGTGTGAGTGAGGGGTGTGTGTGTGTGTGTGAGTGAGGGGTGTGTGTGTGTGTGTGAGTGAGGGGTGTGTGTGTGTGTGTGTGTGAGTGAGGGGGGTGTGTGTGTGTGAGTGAGGGGGGTGTGTGTGTGTGAGTGAGGGGGGTGTGTGTGTGTGAGTGAGGGGGGGGTGTGTGTGTGAGGGGGTGTGTGTGTGTGTGAGTGAGGGGTGTGTGTGTGTGTGAGTGAGGGGTGTGTGTGTGTGAGTGAGGGGTGTGTGTGTGTGAGTGAGGGGTGTGTGTGTGTGAGTGAGGGGTGTGTGTGTGTGAGTGAGGGGTGTGTGTGTGTGAGTGAGGGGTGTGTGTGTGAGTGAGGGGTGTGTGTGTGAGTGAGGGGTGTGTGTGGGTGTGTGTGTGAGTGAGGGGTGTGTGTGTGTGTGTGTGTGAGTGAGGGGGGTGTGTGTGTGTGTGAGTGAGGGGGGTGTGTGTGAGTGAGGGGTGTGTGTGTGAGTGAGGGGGGTGTGTGTGTGTGTGTGAGTGAGGGGGGGTGTGTGTGTGTGTGTGTGTGAGGGGTGTGTGTGTGTGTGTGTGTGAGTGAGGGGTGTGTGAGTGAGGGGGGGTGTGTGTGTGTGTGTGAGTGAGGGGTGTGTGTGTGTGTGTGTGAGTGAGGGGTGTGTGTGTGAGTGAGGGGGGGGTGTGTGTGAGTGAGGGGTGTGTGTGTGTGTGTGAGTGAGGTGTGTGTGAGTGAGTGAGGGGGGTGTGTGTGTGTGAGTGAGGGGGGTGTGTGTGTGTGAGTGAGGGGGGTGTGTGTGTGTGTGTGAGGGGTGTGTGTGTGTGTGTGAGTGAGGGGGGTGTGTGTGTGAGTGAGGGGGGTGTGTGTGTGTGTGAGTGAGGGGTGTGTGTGTGTGAGTGAGGGGTGTGTGTGTGTGAGTGAGGGGTGTGTGTGTGTGAGTGAGGGGTGTGTGTGTGAGTGAGGGGTGTGTGTGTGAGTGAGGGGTGTGTGTGTGAGTGAGGGGTGTGTGTGGGTGTGTGTGTGAGTGAGGGGTGTGTGTGGGTGTGTGTGTGAGTGAGGGGTGTGTGTGTGTGTGTGAGTGAGGGGTGTGTGTGTGTGTGTGAGTGAGGGGTGTGTGTGTGTGAGGGGTGTGTGTGTGTGTGAGTGAGGGGTGTGTGTGTGTGTGAGTGAGGGGTGTGTGTGTGTGTGTGAGTGAGGGGTGTGTGTGTGTGTGTGAGTGAGGGGTGTGTGTGTGTGTGTGAGTGAGGGGTGTGTGTGTGTGTGTGAGTGAGGGGTGTGTGTGTGTGTGTGAGTGAGGGGTGTGTGTGTGTGTGTGAGTGAGGGGGGTGTGTGTGTGTGAGTGAGGGGTGTGTGTGTGTGTGTGTGAGTGAGGGGTGGGTGTGTGTGTGTGTGTGTGTGTGAGGGGTGTGTGTAGGTGTGTGTGAGTGAGGGGTGTGTGTGTGTGTGTGAGGGGTGTGTGTGTGTGTGTGTGAGGGGTGTGTGTAGGTGTGTGTGTGTGTGAGGGGTGTGTGTAGGTGTGTGTGAGTGAGGGGTGTGTGTGTGTGTGTGAGGGGTGTGTGTGTGTGTGAGGGGTGTGTGTAGGTGTGTGTGTGTGTGTGTGTGTGAGGGGTGTGTGTAGGTGTGTGTGAGTGAGGGGTGTGTGTGTGTGTGTGTGTGAGGGGTGTGTGTAGGTGTGTGTGTGTGTGTGTGTGTGTATGAGGGGTGTGTGTGTGTGTGTGTGTGTGAGTGAGGGGTGTGTGTGTGTGTGTGTGTGTGAGTGAGGGGTGTGTGTGTGTGTGAGTGAGGGGTGTGTGTGTGTGTGTGAGGGGTGTGTGTAGGTGTGTGTGTGTGTGTGTATTAGGGGTGTGAATTGCTACAATTATTTCTGTGAGGAAAATGTTCAGTAAAAAGCCACATTACTAGTATGAGTTAGATGATAAGTCTTATACATGTGTTAAAGTAGACAAGCTTGTGTGAAATGTCTCTTTCTCTCCTTAAAGGAGAAAAACAGCTAAACATTATATTCTAACATGTAAACAGTTTCCCCTTAACTTACATTTAATCTCCTCTCCTCTCCTCTCATCGCCTCGCCTCGCCTCGCCTTCCTCAGAAAGGACTGACAGGCCAGACTGTTGAGGAAGAAGCCAGAGAACATGTAAATCTCAGTAGCTGTTATTCTAGCTGTGAAACGATCTCCTGTTTTTCAGGAAGATGGTGAGTGTCGCCCGCTCCAGGGCATTTCGAGAGCAGGAGTGCAAAGTGCTGCTGGAGGGGAAGCGTCTGATCTGCGACGCCATGGCTGCTGGAGCGTCTCCTCAGATGTTGTTCTTCAGCAGAATGGAGCGCCTCAGAGAGCTTCCACTGGACAAACTGGGCCAGGCATCTTTGGTCAAAGTCAAATTTGAGGACCTCAAAGTCTGGTCTGATCTGGTCGCTCCACAGGGGGTTATCGGTGAGTAGCCACATTATGTTGGACTTGTAGAGTTCTTAGTATCTTCTTGTGGCTTCAAGCCTGTGGTTTAAAGTTATTTGGTTTGCTCAGGCCATGTGGATATGAGTTAACTTATTTTATACACACTGCTGTTGAATTCTCGTGTCTGATTGGACGCTTCATTCACAGCCATGAAATTTCCCGAGACAGAATCAATCAGAAACCCTGAGGATGGCTGAGGACATGCAGCTTTTACCCACATAGTACACGGTTACAGAAGGAAAATGATTTCATTATTTAATCACACTTTTTGGTTCCTGTAAATGTTTCTACCTCATGGTAGTTTTTGGTCACCTCCAGCTCTGGCTTGCTCAAAAATGCATGATCAATACCTTTCATGGATTTCTACATTTCTGTAAAGCTGCTTTACTTCGCTGTCCAACGCTATACAAATAAAATAGAATTGATTTATTGGAAGGTGTTGATTCACTTTGTCACAAGCAGCTCAGACAGTTGTTCTGACTGTAAATTGAAATCACAGTGAATTAACTGTTGTTGCTATGGAAACGGCTCTGATGCATGCGCAGGGCAGATATTTCACCATAACGTAAGGACAATAACAGTCTGATTGTTCGTATGATGAAAGTGACGGAGCGTCCGATGTCACTTTATAAGTGTCAGTGAGCATCTTCAGGCTAGAGGATGTTGCAGTTTCTAGGTAACATGACACGGAGACAGGAAAGAGAGACTGGTAAAGGAACAACTTGTTATAGTAAGTGATAACGCAAACTAATGTTTAATGTGTAATGTGGAATTTCAACAACATGAACTATAAATGGTTTAAATGTTGTAAATGTCTGTGGAACGAGAAGAATAAAACACCTCGGGACACGATCTTGTAGGAAAATAATCGACTCCCCCTCGGACAGTCCGTTATGTTTTATTCCCACGACATTATGTCAGCTGTGTACCAGAGATTTGTTTGTGTCCAAACATTAGAGGGTCAGAAGAAGCTGGAGACGATGCAGCATTAGACCATGCAGAGAGTGAAGAAGTGTTGGGGACGTTGTAGTTCAGTGTTTAAGGTGTTGGATTACTTATCAGAAGGTTGTGTGTTCGATTCCCAGGTCCACCTGGGAGCTGCCATTGCTGGGCCCCTGAGCAAGGCCCTTAACGCCCTTAACTTCTCTAAGGCCCTCATTTGCTCAGCTGTATAAGAGACATAAATGTAGGTCACCGTGAATAAGGGAGTCTCGGAAATGCCATAAGTCGCTGCAACAGGACCACCAAAAAGGGTCACCAAAAAATCCCATTAAAATCAGTTCGAATTATTTCTTAAAGTATGTATTAGATCTGTTTTGATATTAATTTGCCTACTTTAAGTAGTTACCTATATAATAAAACTTTGTATCCCATAAACCACAGAAAGTGAACGCTTAAAAAATATATATTTCTTAGTCAATATCCCAACACACACTTTGTCTGAATCTCAAATGACTTCCTGTTTCGTGCACATGCTCACTAGTTAGAGCGTAACATACTGATATTCTGTAATCTACACGGTGCATCGTCGGTCTGAAAGCTGCATAAAAAGCAGGTCTGTTTTTGGCATCGGGGGGTGGAGGGATCATGTTTTCTGTTGTCTGTCGCTCCTGATGAAAAACGTTATTAATGTTACAGCTTAGGAAGGAGTTGTGGAATGTTTGTAGGATTTATATAGTCACTATAACCAGCAGGTGAACTGAACTGAGGTCAGGTGTCTGAAATCGTTTTGCTTCAGTAGCTTCCTAAATCTAATAGTAAATAAGGATAGTAAGGACTCCAGACGTTGGCAGCAGCAGAATGACCAAACAAAAGTTACGTGTATTATGTGAATGTGTTGTCAGTCCTGCGCCACTTTTTTAATCAAATTGTTTTTGTGAGACTCATTTCTTCCTAAATACCTTTTTTTTTTTTTTTAAATCTCCCTCCCACTTTTCTAGCCATATTCTCAAAACCTGACGAATCCCGGCTTACGTTCCCCAAAGATCTTCGTCTCCAGTCCGTCCCGCTGTTCCTGATCTGTGATGAGGTGCGAGAGCCGGGAAACCTGGGCACCATTCTGCGCTGTGCCGCTGCAGCCGGCTGCGATCGCGTCCTTCTCACTCGAGGTAAGGCAGTGTGCGTTTAGGGTATAAAACGCTTTCACGGCTTAGTTCCGAGCTAACATTCCGTCCTCTTTCAGGCTGTGTGGACCCATGGGAGCCCAAAGTTCTGCGTGCTGCGATGGGAGCCCATTTCCGTCTACCCATAGTCTCTGGTTTGGACTGGGACACTGTTTTAGAGCACTTACCGAAGCCAGTGACTGTCCACGTCGCGGGCGAAGGAAGCGGGAACGTGACGAGACGTGAGACAGAGGTTCAACAGCTGGGAGAGACTTGCAGTAATGCTGTGTCAGAGGGGTACACAGAATCAGACTCTGATGAATCTGATGAGGAGACGTCTCCTCCACGTGTGGAGCAGAAGGTGTATCATGAGAACTGGGCACAAAGAAACACCGCTCTAGTGATTAGCGGCGAGACACGTGGACCGAGCACGGAGGCTCTCCAGCTGGCCGAGGAAACAGACGGACGTAAACTCGTCGTTCCTCTGGCTAAAGGAGTCGAGCGTCTGAATTCAGCCATGATGGCTAGCATCCTGCTATTTGAAGGGCGAAGGCAGTTGATGAAATTTGTGCAGAAATCAAGAAGAGGAAAATCTTTCATCCACTGATCAGCACTTCTCTAATGTTAAAGGTTGTCTCTGACATTTCTGTTGGTTTTTGTCATTCATTCTTCATCAGTAAGCACTTAATCCTGAAAAGGGTCACATTTACCCCTTTTCCACCGAGGCAGTTCGAGTGCTGGTTCGGAGCCTAATTTAGAACCAGTTCTTTCTTTTCCGACAGCCAAAGCACCGGCTCTGAACCAGGAAAAGTGGTTCTTAAGTAGCACCAAAACGTTGCTGGTCTAGACTCAAGAACCGCTTGTGTCAGGGGCTGTGGGCGGAGCTGTGGGCGGGGCTACCGTTAGCGCATTTGATAATATACCTTAAGTATACTAATGTTTAATACACTTTTACTTTACCGCAATATGATACATTATCAGCACACGATAGTAAGTAGCTACATGCTAAGGCTAACTTTTTACTGTGTTAATGATAAAATAACGTTATGTACTTTCTCGATTACAACCTCCGTTTATACAGATTACATGGAGCTGCACGTACACGTTGGATTCGCCACGTTTGGATGTTAACGTAGGTTCACAAAGCCATGAGCATTAACTGTAAAGCAACATCCGCCATTGTTGATGTTTTTGTGTTTGCCGCTGCTGAGCTAAAGTTGCTGGGACACGTGACACGTATACAGTGACGTCAGACTCGGATCTGTGATGGCTCTTTAGCCGGTGGAAAGGCAAACCGGTTCTTAGAAGGTTCGCCAGTGGAACCAACTTTGAACCAGCACCAGCACTAGCTCTGAACCAGCACTCGGTTCTTTTTGGTGGAAAGGGGGCAATTGAGTCCTGAACCGGATCCCTAGGAGTGAGGGCACGGATACAGTCTGGACAACACACCAGTCCATTACATGAAGACAAGCATGCACACATTATCTATCTCTCTCTGTCTCTCTCTCTCTTACACACACACACACATACACGCGCACTCTCCCCCTACATGCAGGCTATCCCACACACACACACTTCTACGTGCACGCTCATTTGGATTCTGTCTCAGTTATAAGCCATTTTTGGCGTCTGGTGAATTGAGCCCAATTAAAACTCTCCTTCACGTTCAGTCAGCACTTTATCCTGGTTTATCCACAGTGGAGCCGGAGACTCTCCCATAAACCCTGGGCATGAGGCATAGAGGGGTCACTGCACACACACACACAATATTTTGCGTCACCAATATACTGCCAGGCATGGGGAGTAGGAGGAAACACATACTGAGTGTATAACATTTTAACATTAACTCTATATCATTAATTAATTAAACATTAATTGATGCTAAACCTCAAAGAGAACCTGAAAATTCCCGATCCCAAAGTCTCTGTGGCGAGGAAAGTTATTTTCTGATCATTATATATGTTTCTGTGGTGGGAAAGATTCTAGTTCCTGATATCGAAGATTGTGTTTAAGACGAGACGAGACGAGACGAGACGAGACACAGGACCGAGACAGTCAGTTTTAATGGCCAGGGCTCAGCAGAAACACAATGAAGGAAAGACAGAAGCTTTACACTAATAAATGCCTACATTTAGTATCGAAGCTTGTTAAATGCTATTATGTGCCTTTTATTTATTTTTTGTTTATTAAACTGGACCTTCAGAGAAAAATTACTAAATGTGACAAAGGGTAAAATTACTTTGTTACTTCAAATATCAGGAAACTATCGGAGAAATAACCAGCTTAATTTCCGGATCAGGAAAAGCCGACTGCATAAAACGGCCATGACGAAAGTTTTCTTTAGAGATATCAGGTTGTCCATGAACGTGTATAATCAGCACCCATAAGGACCAAAGTGCAGCCTGAAACGCAGGTCCTGCGTTCCGCAAAAACACACCTGAAAGCAGTGGAACTAAAAGCCATGTTTTAGTCATTTTTAATAAAAAAAAAAAGTGTTTTAAATCCAAGTGTCCTGCAGCTGTAAGGTTTCATCTACATTCTGAGATCTGACATGTACTGCAGCAAGAGAAAAGTCTTTTTATGAATTGTTACCATCCAGGCTGTAAATATGCAAGGCACCACAGGAGGGAAGGAAATACTCAGGGGTTCTGGGGTAGTGTCTGTTTTTTAAAAAAAACAAAAAAAAAAAACGAGTCAGTACAAAGTGAAGCATTTCAGAGTCTCACAGGAGGAAAGGAAGGGAAGTGGAAAGTCATGGGGCTGATGGGAGATGTACGTTTGTCCAACATTATATTGGCTCCGGTTTGAGCTTCTCGGCTAGAAAGTCACTGACGAACTGCTCCACCACGGCCGGCATGATCTCCTCCACGTCTTTGACGTACTTAGCCCTGGCTGACATGTCCAGGATGGTGAGCAGTGGCGCCGCCTCGGGCAGGTTGGTGTAATCACGCAGAGAGTCGCTCATGTCGTCCTGTGGGGCACAACAGAAACTGTCAGTCAAGCCTTGACCATCAACATGTCTCAGTGACATCACAACTAGGGTTGCAAAGGGGCGGAAAGTTTCCGTTAAATTTCTGGAAACTTTCCACGGGAATTTAATCTGGGGGATTTTTGGAAATATTCCAAATTGGAAACTTTATCGGAATTTACAGGAATTTACGGGAATTTATGGGAATTATTTGGAAATATAGGGAAATTTATATAAACTATATCATATACAAACAAATAAACATTTTGTTTGGTCATAAGCAGACATGCATGCAAGGTAATACAAATTTTAAAACGACGTCTTGACTGATTTAATTGTAAGTAGAACTTTAACTGATTCTTTCATTGAGTAACACAAAAGCATAAACTTAATAATTGTAATAAACATATTTCCCTATAATTGCTGTAACATGAAAGCATCCCCCACACTTGCCCTTCTAAAAAAGTCCCAATCAAAATGTAAAATGAAGCATTTTTCCTCAAGCTTATTAGGTCTCTGCTTCTGTGGCAGTCAAGGCCTGGAAAATGGAGGTGAATCCCCCTTAAGTGATATATGGAGGATTTTTTTTATTTATTTCAGGGGGTTGTGAGTGTGTGAGGGAGGGTCATAAAATTATCTCTGTATGTGTAACACTCCTAATTTACTGCTTAATAAGAGTTAGTAAGGTAGTTATTAAGTTTAGGTATTGAGTACAATTAAGAATGTAGAATACGGTAATGCAGAATAAGGCATTAATATGTGCTTAATAAGTACTAATAAAGAGCCAAAATTCTCTTAATATTCACGCTAAGAAGCAACTAGTTAAATGACCCTAAAATAAAGTGTTACTGTGCATGTTATAGAAGAATGCAAGTACATGCAGGGGGTTTGGCCTCAATGGCCCTCCAGTAAGCAGTGTGCTGTGTGCAAGTGACCGAGGAACGCAGGGTACAGATTCAACTTAAATTGCATTAAATCTTGTTGTTTTAAACAAAATTATGCTGCAAGATTCAGAAAACTACAGTTAAGTTCCTTGTTATAGGCAACTCTGCATTTTTTAAAATTCCCAGTCAATTCCCATATATTCCCGTTAATTCCCATGGAAAGTTTCCAGGCTTGAAAATTCCTGGAATTTTGCAACAATATTAACAAGAAGTCTCAGTGACATCACAACATGTCACAGTAAACATCAAGATCCCCTTTACATCAACATAATGAAAATTCTGAGGCGGCACATTAAGTTGGTACACTAAATTATACGAGTCAGGAAACTATTCTTAAAAACCAGCTTTATGTAAATCTCACCGTCTGTAATTCAATGCTTTTCCCTACAATTTAAGGCTTTTATTCGTCTTTGTTGTTTTCTATACCTCGTATTCTCTCGTAACCCAAAGCTCTGTTGGTTTTTCTATACAGTTTTAATGCATGGACACCTGGAACATCTTCTGATGATCACTAAAGCTGAATGATGCCTCTTCCTTTGAAGCAACTTTTTAGGACTTTGATAAGCAACAATCAAAGGGGTTTTTGTGGCTAGAACTTTAAAAGCATGAAAGGCTCAGCGGTGAGGAGTCACACAGGGCCCAGTGTTATCTCTCATTAGATCCTGCATGGCAGCTAGGAGACGGTTTTGCTTTCTTCTCTCTGCCCCCAGCAGGAGAAAACAGGAGGAGGTAAAAAAACACGACTCCCCTCCGAGAGGGATCTAACGGCCTAGTGAGCAGAAGAAGAAAAAAACAAACAGAGATGCAGCACACTGGGTGCAATCTGTGTGTGTGTGTGTGTGTGTGTGTGAGAGAGAGAGAGAGAGGGTGTGAGAGATTGAATACATTTATACCTTTTTTCTCCAGATCTATTATTTCAACTTTCCTCAGTTTAACGACACCAAATATACATCCATACACTATACACCAAAAAGATGTGGACATCTGACCACCACATCCTTACACGCTACGCTGGTTGAACATCCCAGTCCAGATTTAGTCTCTACTTTACTGTCTCTCCTTTACTGTTATAATAAGCTCCACTCTTTTGGGAATGTTTTCCACTAGATGCTGGATTGTGAGTGTGGGTTTTTGTGATCATTCAGCCACAAGAGCATTAGTGAGATCAGACACTGATGTTGGTCAAGGAGATCTGGTCTGCATTGTGATCCAGTTCATCTCAAACGTTCGGTGAGGCTGAAGGTCAGGGCTCTGTGCAGGACTTCTTCATGGAGCTCACATTGTCATGCTGGAACAGGGTCCAGTGAAGGAAGACGTTATGTATGCTAAATGATCTTGAGAAGAACTGCATACGAGTGTGTGACGATCAGGTGTCCACAAACCTTTGGCCATGTAGTGAACATCACACACAAAGCCATATATCTTGTACATATTACACCAAACCAATCATCTTTACGCTTATTAACTCACTGCAAATTTTCACTCTGTCAGAAATAGAAAGGTTTGAAAATTCATAGAAAACTACACAATCTCTCTCTCACACACACATTTCCCTCTCATTTAATCACTCTTGGACGTGTGGAGATTTCATGTCGAAAACGTTATATTTCCAACGACCACTAGGTGGCGGTAAAATAAAAGCCTGATTATATGTAAAAAAAAAAAAAAATCTCAGCTTGTTCAATCTACTCTGAAGCTCTGACTTCATTCCAATGAAACCATGAGCTAGTCCACGTAGCAGTAAATGCATTAAACCACACAATCAGATCTCGAGACTCCTTTAAACTACTTTAACGTTTTGCTACCTAAAAAGGACAAAAATGTGAGCACAGGGTCAGTGACGACTTTTTTTTTTCTTTTTTTTTTCTTTTCAGATGGACCAGGCACACTTTTGTTTAGACAGCAAGACAAAAGAGCGACCAGCCTCAGTGCTGACTCACAAATTCATTTTCGAACGCTTACAAATCCTTTGACATGTTTGTTAAAATAACAACAGAAAAACCAGTGGAAAATACTAAGGCCGTGCAGTGGTGATGATTACACACTTCCTGCAGACGAAACGGTTATCAGGCAGGAGGGAAGCCTTGACATTACTCATAATCGCTTCCTTTTCCAGTCCAGATGGAGACTATTGTCCTCTTGGAGGCTGGGACTAAAACGCTGGAGTACAAACAAATTCAAAGTCAGAAAATCTTCTACAAACTGATAAAGTCAGAGGAGACACTCTAAAGCTGTGGCTTGGCAGAAGAAGCATGAAATATGTCTTGGGCTTCCCGCCCCCCTGATAGGAGGAGATTACATCTCTCAGCCTGCTTGCTTTTCTTCACTGAGCCGTGTGTCTCCTCTCTGCAAGGCCGCTACACGTGTATAAATTACTTTTCAGAAATGCACAAACACCCACAATGCCATGCTGCCTGTCGCAGAGATCTGTGGCTGTGTGCTGAACCAGATAAAGTTCTATGCATCCATTTCCTGGACCACAGTAGCCACAAAATACGAAATCTCTGCTTACTATCCTGTACATGAACCCACGGACACCCAGCTCGAGGCTGGTTTCAGTATATATACAGTATACACACACAGACGGGTGACTGATTAAAGGAAAAACCCAACAGAAATCTGTTGGACCATCACAAGTCCACATTAGACAGGGTTCTCCGATGCCATCGTCAAAACACTAACTGAGGGAATGTCTTCCGGCGCTCCTTCCTGTAGTACAGTTCCAGAGCCTGTTGTGCTCCGATTCTGTTTCTCAACACGAGCTCTAACAGTAATTTAACTGATAATTTTATACCAGCAGAATTTGAAGCCTTATCGGTCTGCACAGATGGGATTATTTTCTTAGAATTCTTATTTTCTTAAGCATGCACAGAACCTTTTCCAACTTGTATGTGAAATTGCACGCGATATATTAAAGTGGAAATCGGTAAGGATCATTTTAGAGGGAAAAAGTGAAAAATAGAAACTGTATTGTGCATTAACCTGGTTATAAAAGTGTGCACAACCTTTTATAATTAGGAACGTGGCAGTGTTCAGAATCAACCCAATCACATTCATTCATTCATTCATTTTCTACCGCTTATCCGAACTACCTCGGGTCACGGGGAGCCTGTGCCTATCTCAGGCGTCATCGGGCATCAAGGCAGGATACACCCTGGACGGAGTGCCAACCCATCGCAGGGCACACACACACACTCTCATTCACTCACACAATCACAAACTACGGACAATTTTCCAGAGATGCCAATCAACCTAACATGCATGTCTTTGGACCGGGGGAGGAAACCGGAGTACCCGGAGGAAACCCCCGAGGCACGGGGAGAACATGCAAACTCCACACACACACAAGGTGGAGGCGGGAATGGAACCCTGACCCTGGAGGTGTGAGGCCAACGTGCTAACCACTAAGCCACCGCCAATCACATTCATGCTCATGGTAAATACTTGGTAAGGACTTCTTTCCTTATCTTTTGCATTTAAAAACAAACAAAAAAAAAAAAGAAAACAACCTTTGACACTTTTTCATTGTAACTTCATTGAACAAATGTTTTAAACTCATGGTATCTTAAGTATGTAACCTAGTGAGCCAGCATTAATGTAGTCAATGTTAGAGATTTAATCTCCGCTCTACGGAGGTAGTGGCTAGTAAACTGGGACCTCTATCTAATAATCATCATTCACATGCCAGAAACTTAGGCATTACTTTTGATTCTGCCTTGACTTTTGATAAACAGATCAATGCTGTGGTTAGAAGTTGTTTTTATCAGCTAAAGAACATTGCAAAGATGAAGTCATTCTTAACATCAAAAGACATGGAGACTGTAATACATGCTTTTAATTCATCCAGATTAGATTACTGTAATGTACTGTACTCGGGTGTTTCACAGTCTCTATTGTCTCGTCTTCAACTTGTCCAAAATGCTGCTGCTCGATTGTTAACTGGAACAAGGAAGAGGGAACATATTTCACCAGTGATGATCTCTCTTCATTGGCTTCCAGTTAAAATTCCGTATTCATTTTAAGACACTGCTGTTTGTCTATAAGGGTCTCCATGGATTGGCTCCATCTTGTATCTCTGATCTCCTTCTGTTATAATGTAATTTCTCTAGGGAACTTCGGGCAACTGGTAGTCTTCAGTTGACTGTTCCTAGGACTCGACTGAAATCGAAAGGTGATCGCGCCTTTTCAGTTATGGAACAAGTTACCACCCTATATAAGAACAGCACCAACATTCGCAGATTTTAAGTCTCTTCTTAAAACTTATCTTTTTACTGTTGCGTATGATCATAGGTAAGCTCACTGGTATAACCTTAGTCTATTATCTGTTGTTGTGTCCTATGTTGACTTTTGCATTTTGTATCTTGTTTTGTATTTTATTATATGCTTAAATTCTGTACAGCACTTTGGCCAACAGCTGTTGTTTTTAAATGTGCTCTATAAATAAAGTTGACTTGACTTATGTACGTCGCTCTGAATAAGGCGTCTGCCAAATGCCGTAAATGTAAATGTAAATACTTATTAATATTTACCTCCTATCAATTAAAGTGGCTCATTAAACACATAGTACAGCTGTTCCTATAGGAGGGTTACAAAAATGACAATAAATAGAATATACCATGGAACACTCACACTCACTCATTTTCTACCGCTTATCCGAACTACCTCGGGTCACGGGGAGCCTGTGCCTATCTCAGGCGTCATCGGGCATCAAGGCAGGATACACCCTGGACGGAATGCCAACCCATCGCAGGGCACACACACACACTCTCATTCACTCACGCAATCACACACTACGGACAATTTTCCAGAGATGCCAATCAACCTACCATGCATGTCTTTGGACCGGGGGAGGAAACCGGAGTACCCGGAGGAAACCCCTGAGGCACAGGGAGAACATGCAAACTCCACACACACAAGGCGGAGGCGGGAATCGAACCCCCAACCCTGGAGGTGTGAGGCGAACGTGCTAACCACTAAGCCACCGTGCCCCCCTACCATGGAACAATTTAAGGACAATCATCAACACATGGAAAAAATATGGCACAACAGTGACACTACTATGAACAGGACATCCCCTTAAAATTGATGAGAAATCCAGGAGAAAACTGGTCAGCAGCTGCCAAGAGTCCTACAGCAACATTCAAAGAATTGCAGCAATTTCTGGCAAGTACTGGTTGCTGAATTCTTCGTATGCCTGTGCTACAGGGGCGGGTGGCGATACCAAAGCTTTTTTTTTAACCAGAAAAACCCACCAAATCCTGGGTAAAGTTTGCAAACAAAAAATCTTCTAAAACCAAGTGGAATAATATGTAATGATGTGTCTGATAAAACCAAAGTTAAACGTTTTGCCCACAATAACACAGCACGTCATTAAAAGAACACCATCCCCACTAAAGCATGGAGGTGGCAGCATCATGCTTTACGGCTGCTTGTCTTCAGCTGAAAGAAGCTTTAATCAGGGTGGAAGGAAGAACAAATAACTCCAGATAGCAGTCAATTTTGGTGCAAAAGATTAAGGCTTCTGCTAAAACGCTTAAGATGAAGAGGAATTTCACCTTCCAGCAGGACAATGACCCGAGGCACGTCAACAAAACGACAAAGGAATGCCTTCATCCAAACATTATCAAGGTTTTGGAAGTTATTCTGGAGTCCAGATCTAAATCCAATCAAAAAACTGTGTGGTGAACTAAAGAGGGCTTCGTACAGGAGATGCACAACCATTGTTGTATGTTTTTAAGATCAGACAGACAGACAGACAGACAGACAGACAGACAGGCAGACAGACAGGCAGGCAGGCAGGCAGGCAGATTCGGACAGATATACAGACAGATTCAGACAGATATACAGACAGATATACAGACAGACAGACAGACAGACAGACAGACAGACAGATAGATAGATAGATAGATAGATAGATAGATAGATAGATAGATAGATAGATAGATAGATAGATAGATAGATAGATAGATAGATAGATAGATAGATTCAGACAAATATACAGACAGATTCAGACAAATATACAGACAGACAGACAGATAGATAGATAGATTCAGACAAATATACAGACAGACAGACAGACAGACAGACAGACAGATAGATAGATAGATAGATAGATAGATAGATAGATAGATAGATAGATAGATAGATAGATAGATAGATAGATAGATAGATTCAGACAGATATACAGACAGATATACAGACAGACAGATAGATAGATTCAGAAAGATATACAGACAGATTCAGACAGATTCAGACAGATATACAGACAGATATACAGACAGACAGACAGACAGACAGACAGACAGACAGATAGATAGATAGATAGATAGATAGATAGATAGATTCAGACAAATATACAGACAGATTCAGACAAATATACAGACAGACAGACAGACAGACAGACAGACAGATAGATAGATAGATAGATTCAGACAAATATACAGACAGATTCAGACAGATATACAGACAGATATACAGACAGACAGACAGACACACAGACAGATAGATAGATAGATAGATAGATAGATAGATAGATAGATAGATAGATAGATAGATAGATAGATAGATAGATATACAGACAGATTCAGACAGATATACAACAGTGAAAAGAATTCTAGAAATGTCTGTAAACTTCTTTAAAAAAAACAACAACCCTGAAATATCACATGTACATAAGTATTTTTTACTTAGTCATATTGCTTTAGTCAAAGCACTAAGATTAATTTCATTTTAAACTTTGAATTCAATTTATTCTATATTTTTAGATCGCTATCTTTGAGGGAATGAGGGAATGTCCATTGTTAAAAGTGCTATACAAATAAAGTTCAAATGAAATTGAATACCCACACATACAGTACGTACATGTGTACATACACACCACTAATCCTGACGTTCTCTATATTCCCAGCAGGTCGGGTCACTGCAGGTTACACTGTCCGAACTCACATGTCCACTGTCCTTCAAGTACTAACAACTGGCTTATTGGCTACATATAAATAGCCCTGGTGTGTGTACAGTGATCTACAGTGTGTGTATGTCCTTATGTACATGTACAGCCAGTCTGTGTGTGTGTGCCGCTGGTGTTAGTTTACAGTAAGTGTGCGAACGTCTCTGCAAGTCCGTCACTGATGCTACTGAAACATAAACCATAAGGACAGCGAGATAGCATATGGATCCAAAGCTGAGTTTCAGATCTCACATAGTGAAACCTGAAGTAAAGTGACACCTGCACACCACACACACACACACACACACACACACCTCTCCAGCTACAAAAAAGAGCAGCGGGGTTTCCTCATCCTTGGCTTTGTACTTGGCCATGATCTTCTCAGCAATTGGCTGGATGAGCTCCTTGGCTGGCTCAAGCTCGCCCTCCTCCTCTGCGTCTGAAACACAACGAACACAGAGAGAGCGTGTGTGTGTGAGAGGGAGGGAGAGAGAGAAAGAGAGAGAGAGAGAGAGATTGAGAAGTTGTAGAAGAGCCAAAATGAAATGAACCATCATTTCCAGCATAAGAGTAATCGAGAAGCAGGAAAGAATGGAATGAGGGAGGAACGAGTGGAGGAAGGGACAGACGCTGAAAAATGAATGTAGGAGGTTGGAGGAGAAATGGAGAGGAACAGATCGCTTCAGAAAGCCTCCGTCTGACCTGATCTCATAAAGACCCAGGGACTCACCTTACACTGGTACCTCTGCCTCAGAAGGGTAAAAACTAAACCCTCTCTCTCTCTGTCGCTCTCTCTGTTTCTCTCTCTCTCTCTCTCTCTCTCTCTTTCTCTCTCTCTCTCACACACAATTTACTGTACTAATAATATTGTCATAATTCATATGAAAAGATTAGAACATTTGTATACTTTTTTACTACTCAAATTTTCATTATCTTTTCATATTTAACATCAAAAATCCAAAAGTTTATTTTGATGTTATACGGTTTCCTTTAATCACCTAATAATCTACTGACACATTTATTAACCCTGTCTTTTGTTTCAGGGTTAAATAAGAATTCACAATACAAAGTGTAGAGACGTTTGGAGATGATGCCAAGTATAGAGGAATTAGTACACATGGACAATTCTGTCTGCATTTTTGTGGTAAAGAATAAAGTAATGTCTCTCTCTCTCTCTCTCTGTCTGTCACTCACACACTCACTCACACACACACTCACACACACTCACACACACACACTCACACACACTCACACACACACACTCACTCACACACTCACTCACACACTCGCACGCACACACTCGCACGCACACACTCGCACGCACACTCGCACGCACACTCGCACGCACACTCGCACGCACACTCGCACGCACACTCGCACGCACACTCGCACGCACACTCGCACGCACACTCGCACGCACACTCACACACACACTCACACTCACACAGACTCACACACAGACTCACACACAGACTCACACACAGACTCACACACAGACTCACACACAGACTCACACACACACAGACTCACACACACACAGACTCACACACACACAGACTCACACAGACTCACACACTCACACACACACTCACACACTCACACACTCACACACACACTCACACACACACTCACACACACACTCACACACACACTCACACACACACACTCACACACACACTCACACACACACTCACACACACACACACACACACTCACACACACACTCACACACACTCACACACTCACACACTCACCTACAAAGAGGACTAGACAGGGACCTTCATGGAGCTGCACAGCGTTGGATTCACTGAGCTCCAGCACAGGCCTTGGGTGCCAGGGGAAAAGATGGCATTCTGGGTCATTGAGCACCTCCACCCTGCCCTGCCGTGTGATCATGTGACCCTCTGTGTCCAGAAAAATCAGTGTGGGGATTCCTGCAGCAAACACACACAATTTATAACAACTGGCAGATGAGAAGAAGCATCATGCACCTTGAGAGTAACTCACTCGTCATAAAATATCTCCATCTGTATGTAGAAATATATGAATAAAGCCAGCAGATAAAGTATTAAAACAAACAGCAAAACATCCTGTAACATGTACAACTATGACGACATGACTGACGTGTGTGTGTGTGTGTGTGTGTGTGTGTGTGTGTGTGTGTGCACACGCAGTACAGTTGTATTCTAGCTGTCAGCTGTCTCTCCCCACACAAACACAAACTCTCTCTCACACACAGACACACACACGGTCTCTCTCTCTCTCACACACACACAGACACACACACACAGTCTCTTGTTTTCGCTTTCTCCCCCTCACACACACACTCTCTCTCTCACATATAACCACACACACACATACACACACACCACACACACCACACACACACACACACACACACACACCTGTGTCTGTTCCCTGTTTGATCTCTCAGCCCCTATTAAAGATTGGCTGTGAGACTGAACTGTGTGTTCTTATCACACTCAGTCAGTGAGCGAGCAGTTTTTGGTCAGCGCCTGTTTCGATTCCCGCAACTAGCAAGAATTCCACTCATTCCAGCCGAGCCAGGCTGGGAGCCAACAAGAACTGACTGACCGCCTCCGAGGGGAAGAGATCAGAGAGAGATAATGAGAGCAAGAACCATGTGGAGAGAAAAGAAACAAAAAGGGGAAAGAACCAAAGTAACCGACTGCCATACAGATTAATTAAACAGATGAAATCGGATCAACAGGGACTGCCAGTGTCTCTCAGCACACTTCGCTACGTGTTGCCTGAGTATTTATTTTGGCATCAGCGTAATTAAAACCTGATGCATTCAAGAATTCCATAATGAATGCTTTAAACAGATAGACTGATGACAAATTAAAGGGAAAAAGCAAGTTGTTGAACCACCACAAGCTGCCAGAACTGCCTAAACACTCCGGGACATGGAGTCTACAAGTCTCAGGAACGTTACTGTGGCGATAAACACCATTCTTCTAGCAGATATATTTCATCACATGGGGTTGAGATGATGTTGTTACAGACCTGTTTCCCAACACACTGCTCCAAAATCTCTTATAAATCTCACGAGGGTGTGATTAATATGATTGATGACATCATCAAACTATTCGGGTTATCTTTATGCCCTGTGGATGGGGTGGAGCCACACTGGATGGCAGTGATGTCTGTAATCTCTCTTCCTTCTGTCAAACCTCGGTAGCTACTAAACATGTCCATGATGTTTTTTTTTTCCTCTCAGCATTGCTTGGAATTCAGTGAGTCTTGTCTTGACTTCGTCAGTCACCACCGTCCGCAGTGACCCCCAACGTGAGACCAGCAGCACCAGCAGGCATTCCAGCTGCAGGCATCAGTAAAGCAGGCATTTGAAACACAGACTGTGATAACAGCTGCCCATTTGATGTGGAGGCAATGAGAGTTTCCCCAGAGGCAGCGCAGGAATCTGACTGAACACACCTCCAGCTCTAGCCTTGACAGAAATGCCATAACACTGGGGGAAGAAGCAGCATCCTACAGTAACTCAATAGCAAACCTGATCAGCTGCCCACAATCCTCAAACTCCACAGCTGTGCCTCTGTCCTTCCTCCTTCCCTCTTCTCCTCCCATTTAGAGGCTTTTCAGATCTCAGCCTCACCACACACACACACACACACACACAGGACACACACACAGGACACACACAGGACACACACACACAGGACACACACAGGACACACACACACACACACACAGGACACACACACAGGACACACACACACAGGACACACACACAGGACACACACACAGGACACACACACACAGGACACACACACACAGGACACACACACACAGGACACACACACACACACACACACACAGGACACACACACAGGACACACACACAGGACACACACACAGGACACACACACAGGACACACACACACAGGACACACACACAGGACACACACACACACAGACACACACAGACACACACACACCCGCTACACACCTTGTATGCCGTAGAGTCTGTTGAGGCGGGATCTCCTGGCCTCGTCTGTGTAAGGCACGGCCAGCCACGGCATCTCGCTGAAATACTGTGTGAAGGAATCTTCTGATCTGCAGAAACAATGTTCAGTGTTCTTCTATTTTTACTTCTACAAACAAGGAGCAGGAAAAATTCACACAACCAACATTTTGTAATGGTTAAAAAACTCTAAATTAACCAGTGAAAGTACAATTTCCCCAGTGATCAATGTGCTTACTTCTTTAATTTCTTCCTCTCTTATCTTATCCATCCTTTCTGTCATCCATCCCATTATTCCTTCTATCATTTAAATCTATCTAGCCTTAGGATCCATCCATCCATCCATCTATCTATCTCTCTATCTACAGTATCTATCTCCATCCATTTCTCTATCTATCTATCTATCTATCTATCTATCTATCTATCTATCTATCTATCTATCTCCATCCATTTCTCTATCTATCTCCATCCATTTCTCTATCTATCTCCATCCATTTCTCTATCTATCTATCTATCTATCTATCTATCTATCTATCTATCTATCTATCTATCTATCTATCTATCTATCTATCTATCTCCATCCATTTCTCTATCTATCTATCTATCTATCTATCTATCTATCTATCTATCTATCTATCTATCTATCTATCTATCTCTCTATCTCTCTATCCATATCCTCATCAACTCATCTCTCAATATCTTCATTTAAGCATCTATCTATCTATCTATCTATCTATCTATCTATCTATCTATCTATCTATCTATCTATCTCTCCATCCATTTCTCTATCTATCTCCATCCATTTCTCTATCTATCTATCTCTCCATCCATTTCTCTATCTATCTATCTCTCCATCCATTTCTCTATCTATCTATCTCTCCATCCATTTCTCTATCTATCTATCTATCTATCTATCTATCTATCTATCTATCTATCTATCTATCTCTCCATCCATTTCTCTATCTATCTCCATCCATTTCTCTATCTATCTCCATCCATTTCTCTATCTATCTCCATGCATTTCTCTATCTATCTCTCCATCCATTTCTCCATCCATTTCTCTATCTATCTATCTATCTATCTATCTATCTATCTATCTATCTATCTATCTATCTATCTATCTATCTATCTCTCCATCCATTTCTCTATCTATCTCCATCCATTTCTCTATCGATCTCCATCCATTTCTCTATCTATCTCCATCCATTTATCTATCTATCTAATCTATCTATCTATCTATCTATCTATCTATCTATCTATCTATCTATCCATATCCTCATCACTCAATATCTTCATTTAAGCATCTATCTATCTATCTATCTATCTATCTATCTATCTATCTATCTATCTATCTATCTATCTATCTCTCCATCCATTTCTCTATCTATCTCCATCCATTTCTCTATCTATCTCTCCATCCATTTCTCTATCTATCTATCTCTCCATCCATTTCTCTATCTATCTATCTCTCCATCCATTTCTCTATCTATCTATCTATCTATCTATCTATCTATCTATCTATCTATCTATATATCTATCTATCTATCTATCTATCTATCTATCTATCTCTCCCTCCATCCATTTCTCTATCTATCTCCATCCATTTCTCTATCGATCTCCATCCATTTCTCTATCGATCTCCATCCATTTATCTATCTATCTATCTATCTATCTATCTATCTATCTATCTATCTATCTATCTATCTATCTATCTATCTCTCCCTCCATCCATTTCTCTATCTATCTCCATCCATTTCTCTATCGATCTCCATCCATTTCTCTATCGATCTCCATCCATTTCTCTATCTATCTATCTCTCCATCCATTTCTCTATCTATCTAACTATCTAACTATCTATCTATCTATCTATCTATCTATCTATCTATCTATCTCTCCATCCATTTCTCTATCTATCTCCATCCATTTCTCTATCGATCTCCATCCATTTCTCTATCGATCTCCATCCATTTATCTATCTATCTATCTATCTATCTATCTATCTATCTATCTATCTATCTATCTATCTATAACGTGTGAACTGTTTCTAGCTGATCTAAGTGATATAGAGGATGATGGATGCTGCTGCACATTATTATGATGTAACTATAAATGAACAATCAGTGCACTGTAATAAATAAAGCCATGTAATGACTGGCACACACTTTGGAAGCTGCTGTTAACCTTGAGGTGGTAACAGTAGCTCTGTATCACACCACCACCACCACCTGGTTGATTGCACATCAAACAGAAGAAGCGGTCACAGGTCACTAAGCTAACCCTGATATTCCTGTGAGGGTTTCAGCTCCCATACACACTGTCACTATGACCCCAGTACAATCAATCCTAAAACCATCATTTGACACAAGACACTGACTGTGAATTCTCATCATTACACGTGATGTGTGTCTTTCCACGTGTGAGAGACGTGTATTGTGTGTCTTTACCTGTCAGCGCTCACAAACACGATCTCGAACTTGTGTCCAGACTCCTTTACTTTCCGATAAGACTCCACCAGCACTCGGGTAAGACTGCGGCAAGGAGGGCACTGTGTCCACACACACACACACACACACACACACACACAGCAATGAGATTTGCTTGGGTCTGACACTGTTCTGTCTGTCTGCCTGTCTGTCTGTCTGTCTGTCTGTCCACCCATCTGCCATCTGTCTTTCTGTATGCCCTTCTATCTGTATGCCCGTCTGTATAGCCTTCTGTCTTTATTTCCATCTGTATAGCATTCTGTCTGTATGCCCGTCTGTATGCCCTTCTGTATGCCCTTCTGTCTGTATGCCCTTCTGTCTGTATGCCCGTGTGTATGCATGCCCTTCTGTCTGTATGCCCTTCTGTATGCCCTTCTGTATGCATGCCCTTCTGTCTGTATGCCCTTCTGTCTGTATGCCCGTCTGTATAGCCTTCTGTCTGTATGCCCGTCTGTATGCCCTTCTGTCTGTATGCCCTTCTGTCTGTATGCCCTTCTGTCTGTATAGCCTTCTATCTGTATGCCCGTCTGTATGCCCGTCTGTATGCCCTTCTGTCTGTATGCCCTTCTGTCTGTATGCCCGTCTGTATAGCCTTCTGTATAGCCTTCTGTCTGTATGCCCGTCTGTATGCCTGTCTGTATGCCCTTCTGTCTGTATGCCCTTCTGTCTGTATGCCCTTCTGTCTGTATGCCCGTCTGTATGCCCCTTTGTCTGTATGCCTGTCTGTATGCCTGTCTGTATGCCCTTCTGTCTGTATGCCCTTCTGTCTGTATGCCCTTCTGTCTGTATGCCCTTCTGTCTGTATGCCCTTCTGTCTGTATGCCCGTCTGTATGCCTGTCTGTATGCCTGTCTGTATGCCCTTCTGTCTGTATGCCCTTCTGTCTGTATGCCCTTCTGTCTGTATGCCCTTCTGTCTGTATGCCCTTCTGTCTGTATGCCCTTCTGTCTGTATGCCCTTCTGTCTGTATGCCCTTCTGTCTGTATGCCCGTCTGTACATTTTCTCAAAGCATTTCTCAGTCATTATTTAAATATAAACAAAGTTGTGGTATTGACCATGTTACCATGTGAACTGCTCGCTTAAAGTGCGTGTTCAGATCACACAGATTCAGATGGATTTTTGATCTAAAATGGATCAGAAGGTTTTGAACAGACAAGTACACAATAAAGCAAAGAGGAACAAACCAAATACTGAGAAACTCTGGGATTCATGTAAATAATTCTGCTATTAAATCAGAAAAGAAGCATTTTCTCTAACTTTGATACATTTTCCGGTGAAATCGGATATCAGGGCAGGAAAAAACGAAAGCCAGGAATTTGGTTGTATTTATAAGGGGACGGAGTGTAAAACGTGTCATGAGGGGGGTGAATATCCTGCTGTTTGTTAGTCAGTATCACTGTGACTCGAGGACAAGCTGACTCGGCATTTCTACTCTCACGATTGCATATCAGAAGCTGCTTAGAGCTTTAAAACCCTGAAGTCACTAGAGATTATTTTCAGACCGACTGCACTGCTCTGCACTTTTGTGGTATAAACGCACAACATGGACACACTGGTGGTGAAATAAAGCTCTAATAAAGAATAAAGAAATAAAGAAATAAACCCTCATCACTCCTCGCACTGCACCCCGCACCCTCCGATCTACCAGCACTGCTCGACTGGTTCCACCATCTCTCAGGGTAAGAGGCAAGTATACTACAAGACTCTTCTCTGTACTGGCACCAAGGTGGTGGAACGAACTTCCCCTAGAGGTCCGGACAGCTGAGTCACTGGATATTTTCAAGCGGCGTTTGAAGACCTACTTATTCAGGAAACACTTCAACTAGCACTTCTTTCATTATCTTTCGCATTTAAAAAAAAAATAAATAAAATAAAATAAAAAAAAAAAACACACCTTTGACACTTTTTCATTGTAACTTTGAACAAATGTTTTAAACTCATGGTATCTTAAGTATGTAACTTAGTGATCCAGCATTAATGTATTCAATGTTAGAGATTTAAGCACTTATGTACGTCGCTCTGGATAAGGGCGTCTGTCATGTGCTGTAAATGTAAATGTAAATGTAAAGCTCTGAGTGGCTGCATCCACGTGTTCGGCAAACTTGCTTTCTGTTTCATTCACACTCTACTTTCTACAAGTTAGACTTGGAGTGAAGTGTTTATAAAGTGCACACTGCACTCACCCAGTGAGCAGAGAAGTAAATCCCCACGTAGGAGCCCTCAAGAGTGCTGCTGTCTGTCGGCTGTCTGTTGTTACTGAGCAGAGGTCCAGCCACCACCTCCGCAAAGGGCTTCGGCCCCCACGGGAACTCTAGACCTGAGATATACAGAGAGAAAGACTCGTTACACACACACACACACACACACACACACACACAAACTTAAATGTTTTAACACACAAAATTACAGACACACGATTTTAAGCTTTTACACACACAATCTTACACACACACACACACACACACACACACATACACACACACACGAGAGGCTGCTTAGAGGCAGAGCTTCAAAACCATGAAGTCACTAGAGCCTATTTTCAGACTAACTACACTACTTACACACAAATTTACACACAGACACACACACAGATTTGGTGTACACCAGATTTGTGTATGTCCTCCACTTATTTCTAATCAGAATAAACTGCACTTGATTCAGTTTGCTCTTGAAAATGAATGATAAATCACAGCACCTCTCTCTCTTGCTCTCTCGCTCTCTCTTTCTCTCTCGCGCTCGCTTGCTCTCTCTCTCATACTCTCTCTCTCTCTCTCTCACTCGTCATACATTTCCCACCCATGAATAGGTTTTTAGGGCAAACCGAGCAGGCTCCACTCTCTGAAAGTGCCCTTATGCAAGTGCCTTTTTGATGAGAGCTTCATTAGGCCCAGAGGCTGTGCCCCACTGAGCAGCTCCTGCTCTATTGCTGAGCGAGCGCTGAAGTGCTCTCTATCCACTCCTGCAGAGCTCTCGCACAACGCTTCACACTTTCTCGCTCCTCTGCCTGCACCATACAGCTACATTCAATCACCACTCCCTGAATACCACATGCTGAATATAAATACACCGTCACACCCTATTAACAGACTGGGAATCATTAACAGCAGTTACTGCATGAACACACACCTGAACACACACACACACACACACACACACACACACACACACACACACTAACCTCACTCTCAAAGAAACAGCAGCTGTATCTGAAAGCTTTCCCGCTACACAAAGAGAAAAAATTGGAGGCTGCTATGTAGGGTTGCAAAATTCCGGGAATTTTCAAGGCTGGAAACTTTCCATGGGAATTAACGGGAATATATGGGAATTAACAGGAATATATGGAAATAAACTGGGAATTTTTAAAAAATGCAGAATTGCCTATAACAAGGAACTTCAATGTAGTTAAAAAAAATCTTGCAGCATAATTGTGTTTAAAACAACAAGATTTAATGCAATTTAAGTTGAATCTGTACCCTGCGTTCCTCGGTCACTTGCACACAGCACACTGCTTACTGGAGGGCCATTGAGGCCAAGCCCCCTGCATGTACTTGCATTCTTCCATAACATGCACAGTAACACTTTATTTTAGGGTCATTTTAGTCTAGTTGCTTATTAGCATGAATATAAATAGAATATTGGCTATTTATTAGTACTTATTAAGCACATATTAATGCCTTATTCTACATTCTTAATTGTACTCAATATCTAAACTTAATAACTACCTTACTAACTCTTAATAAGCAGTAAATTAGGAGGGTTACCACATGCACAGATAATTTGATGACCCTCCCTCACATACTCACTCCCCCTGAAATTAAAAAAAAAAATCCTCCATATATCACTTAAGGTGGGATTCACCTCCAATGGACATGGAGGATGTTGATGAGGTCCAGGAAGAAGCCATTGAGACCTGCAAGAATTGAGAGGAAAAATGCCAAAACCAGAGACCTAATAAGCTTGAGAATAAATGCTTCATTTTACATGATTGGGACTTTTTTAAAAGGGCAAGGGTGGGGGATGCTTTCATTTTACAGCAATCATAGGGAAATATGTTTATTACAAGCATAATAATGTTTATTATGCTTTTGTGTTACTCAGTGAAAGAATCAATTAAAGTTCTACTTACAATTAAATCAGTCAAGACGTCATTTTTAAAATTTGTATTACCTTGCATGCATGTCTGCTTATGACCAAACAAAATGTTTATTTATGTTTGTATATGATATAGTTTATATAAATTTCCAAATAATTCCCATAAATTCCAATAAATTCCCGTAAAGTTTCCAATTTGGAATATTTCCAAAATTCCCCAAATTAAATTCCCGTGGAAAGTTTACGGAAATTTACGGGAAACTTTCCGCCCCTTTGCAACCCTACTGCTATGACAATGTTAACCAACATATCCATGTTCCCCAATAATTTAAGCATAGAAAAGTTATCCCCATTATGCTTGTTAACAAATCTACAAATCAAATGATGCTTGTTACCTGCTTACAGTATATCATACATTACTTCTGTACAAAAAAAAACAAACCTTACAATCTAAGTTCAGTGGACGTTATTCAGCGTGTTGTTCCCCGTGTGAAGTCTGAGCTGGAACTTTGATGCCTCATCGATGTGGAACAACTTAATCTGTACTGTTCTCCGTCACTGGCTGAATTCATGGCACTTTTGAGTGTAACCATGTTGAACATTTCTGAGATATTTGATGGTATATTCCATATTATATATAAAGGGTGAGTAAGGGTTTTATGCTAATCTTATTTCTCTGTATGTTGCATCGGTATTAAACTACCCACCTTGGAAGACATTTTCAAAAAAAATGTGTGTGTGTGTGTGTGTGTGTGTGTGTGTGTGTGTGTATATATATATATATATATATATATATATATATATATATATATATATATATATATATATATATATATCTATATATATATCCAACTGCTCGTTAACGCAAATTCCTAATCAGCCAATCACATGGCAGCAACTCAATGCATTTAGGCATGTAGACATGGTCAAGATGATCTGCTGTAGTTCAAACCGAGCGTCAGAATGGGGAAGAAAGGTGATTTAAGTGACTTTGAACGTGGCATGGTTGTTGGTGCCAGATGGGCTGGTCTGAGTATTTCAGAAACTGCTGATCTACTGGGATTTTCACGCACAACCATCTCTAGGGTTTACAGAGAATGGTCCGAAAAAGAGAAAATATCCAGTGAGGGGCAGTTCTCTGGGGGCAAATGCCTTGTTGATGCCAGAGGTCAGAGGAGAATGGCCAGACTGGTTCAAGTTGATAGAAAGGCAACAGTAACTCAAATAACCACTCGTTACAGCCGAGGTATGTAGAAGAGCATCTCTGAACGCACAACACATGGGCTACAGCAGCAGAAGACCACACTTACGGTACTAGTAAGGTGTACCTAATAAAGTGGCCGGTGAGTGTGTGTATATATATATATATATATATATATATATATATATATATATATATATATTCATAATGACATTCCTTTTGTACAGTTATGTCATACCACTTCATACTGTTTCATACTTACATAAAAACCACACTATATATACCCTTATTCAGTTATATGTACATATTACTACACCGTCTGTATAACCTCATACCCTTATTTATTACACTGCCACTTGTAAATAAGGTATCTACAGTATGCACTTCTGGTTAGATGCTAACTGCATTTCATTGGCTCTGTACATGTACCTTGCACAATGACAATAAAGTTGAATCTAATCTAATCTAATCTAATCTAATCTAATCTATTCTAATCTAATCTACTGGATACTCGAATTTCCTCCAGGATATAAATAGATCCATCTTTCCATCCTTTGCATATGTACTTTTATGTTAATTGGTGATTTATGTCTTTAATTTTTGTTTGTCCTCTTGGCCAGGACACTCAAATATCTCTATTTTTTTCTTCCTGGTTAAATAACCCTTCCTACCTGACTAACTGCTGTGGATTCAGAGGAATAAAACGCTTATTGAAAAATAACGGGGTCGTCTACGGGGTATTAACACGACAGCATGTTGTTGCTGACTATTTAACAGCGTGCGTCTTAATGTTTTACTCCTAACGTCACACAGCCCCGGGTTTTATCCTCTGAACCTAATCTCAAGGAAGACTGTTGCAGGAAACACTGATCACAGAAACTTAGCAACAGTGAATCATTTTACCTTTCCTTCTTCCTTACCAGTTACAGCACGAACACCTTCTCACACACAAACACACACACACACACACAGGAGGATGGACAATTGCCTGGGGCCACTTAGGCTTGCAAAGCGATAGAGTCTGCTAGTATTTGTCACTCAGCATGACAAACGCTTATTTTCAAACACTCTTCCCTTCTCACTTTGACAAATAACCAACCTCAGATCACTGTATTTACATGACAGGTAGGAGACGAATGAAAGCATTACCCGTAACAAACACAGACCTGTATCCTGGAAACAGAACAGTTTACCAGCAACGGCTCAGCGGAGATCCGGACAAAACAGCGAAACATTCCAGAAATTTAAACCAAGTGACTCAAAAGGTTCTTTAAGCACTGAAACGAGGAAGAAGACGAGTGTCAGTCAGCTTGGGCCTGACAGGATTCAGACTGTGTGCTGTATAATATTAGTCTGTTGGAAGAATCTGAAACTAGAGCGTCAAACTGCTGGCAGCTCCAACAACATGATGACAGACAGACTCGACAAATCATTGTATGGCTTTCAGAGAACAGGGCATGTGAGTGAATTCTGGCATTCAGCCCAAAGAGACAAACAAACTGAATTCTGGCCAAAAGTTTTTTATGTTTCTTTTTTTTTTTTTCAACTTTATGGAAACAAAATGGTGTGAAAACATTCTTGATTAAACTGTAATAAGCTATGATTATGTTCAAGTCAATTTATTTGTATGGAGCGTTGAAAATAGTCATTTTATAAAATATAAATATTAAAATGGATAGAAATGATACATTTCTTAATTAAAATGCATCCATTGAGCAATATGATACGAGTTAGGAGCTGAACACAAAGAAAAACCCTGTAAAAACAGTCAGTCTGCCCAAAAACACAGAGTGTTAAGTGTCACAGAGGGAATGTCCTACATGGAGGAGAGAAACAGACATAACCCTAATCAGTACAGTCTGTAATCAGACACTGACTACACCTACACACACACACACACACACAATAATTTGGACTGAATCCCAGACAAGCCAACACTTACATTATGCACACCCAAGTGAATATACTCAATATTTTCTCTTCCTTTTCCACCTCCCAGCTCAAATGCTCAAACACAGCACACCCACCCACCTACCCACCCACACACACACACACACACACAAGAAGGAGCTGTCCGGTTGAGAAACAGCTCCATATCTTCTCTGAATGCAAGTGCACTAATGAGCAGAAGGAATAATTGGGCATGGGTAGTGTGGGAGCTGGGGTTCATTAGTCTGGGCAGGAATCTGTCATTCTGCTCATGGGAAAGCCGTTGCTTTTGCTGAGGGGATTTCACACATGCCACTGTGCTTCTTCATCTGCCTGATGACAAATGAGGCTCTTCCTGTGCCGTGTGCGAAGGGGGACTCTGGGTGCCATTTAAGAGCACGGTGTCAAAATATTGATAGGACAACACAAGAGGAGTTTCTCTTCTTCTCACCTACATCAGGCTGTGCACAAGGCTTTAAGGTTTAATGGGTAGAAGAGAGAAGGATTTTCTTTATGAGGAATCAATCATGGAAGCCCATGGCCACACACACACACACACGGCAACAGACACACACACACAAGACAACACACACACACACACACACATATATATATATGGCTACACACACATGACTACACACATACACACACATGGCCACACACACCCACTCATGGCTACACACTCATAGCTACACACAGACACACACACTCATGGCTACACACACACGCACACACACAGAGCTACACACACACACACACACGGCTACACACACACCCACTCATGGCTACCCACTCATGGCTACACACACACACACACATGGCTACACACACACTCACGGCTACACACACAAAGATTTCGAATATTAGCTGTGAAATAATACTGTGCGCATTGTGAGAGGTGTGTGTGTCACCTTTAGGGTCGTCTTTCACCACTAGTAAACCGTTGCGACACACCACCTTCCCTGTTGTTGCATCCACAAACACCAGTGAGGGAATACTGGTCACCTTGTACTTGTTCCACAGCTTCATCTATACAGAGAGAGAGAGAGAGAGAGAGAGAGAGAGAGAGAGAGAGAGAGAGAGAGAGAGAGAGAAAGAGAGAGGTGTTGTAATGTGCTACAAATCTTAAGCAATCAGTTAGAACAATTACAACAGACAGTTCAAGGATTAATCCCCTAATTTGATTGGAGGAGAGAATACACTGTTTTGACCTGCACTGGGACTCTGTGTGTATCACTGTACAGCTCTCAAGACTGAAGATCTCTGTGTAAGAACAATAACATATCAGAACAAGTTCGATCATATAAACCTGTGATTTACTGACTTGCTGTTTAACTACAGCTTTTATAGATTGCATTTGTGTTACACAGCCAGACATTTTAATAACTTAAAGGATTTAGGCTTTGATTGTAATCGTTTTTCAGTGAAACAGTAACAGTGAGTGCATCAGGTGATTAGTGTCTGGTACAAAACTAAATCTGAAGATACTCTGGCTAGAGATTACTGTAGGTTAGAAGAATACTGAAATATTTGTTTAAAAAAAACAAACAAACACACAACGCATCAATTAGCAGTTCTGTCATCTCTACAGTGTTTGGTCCTATTGGTTTATGGGTTTCATATACAGAATCTCGTCTAAAGGCAGGAATCAGACAGCCACAGGACCGCTTCTGCTTTAGAGTCGGACTTGTGAGGAAACTCGAGTGGAAACCTTCGTCTCCCTGCCATCCTGCTTCGAAAAGCCAGCGAGCGGGCGAGCGGAAAATCCACACAGTAAGAAAAAAGTCCATGTTCAATATAATAAAAGGAAAGAAAACCAGAACAAAAACTATGAACTCACTGCGTGCTGCTTTTCTGCATTCACCAAAGAACAAAATGTGATAAATAATTCAGTGGTGTACATGCGAATGCTGAAAGAGACAGACTTTAAAGGATGAAGATACACTTAAAAAAGGAGCTGACAGACGGATCGCGGCCGTTTATTATTTATATGAGATAAAAGTATGTTTCCTCTTCGGATACTCCCAAGAAAGTCTTATTCGCTAACAGAAGTAAGCGTGTGTGTGTGTTTGTGTGTGTGTTTCCAAGAGGACAGACAGATCAGAGAGCTGCGGCAGATGCGTGAGAGTTATTACTGAATGAAAAAAGAGATTCTAAGGGATTTTGTTCCTCTGCTGTTGCTCATCTTATGGCAGACGAGAATGACGACTTCATTTTCTTATTTTTTCCTCCAGTGTTGCTTCTGTTTTCCGGTGTTTTCTGTGGTGGATTCAGTTGAAAAGCACATGAGTTTTAATACAAAACTAAGTAGACTTGCAGGCGTTCGATAGAAATGGTCTGAAATTTCAAAAAACAATTCTGTAAAGCTGACTAACGTTCCCTCACTCTGCGGTTCACATCTGTTTCAAAGCTCCTTTATTTGCACAAGTCCTATATAACACAAATCAGAGTGACTCAATAAATATACAAACAAATAAACTAGGTTAAAGTTAACAGTAATAACTAGATTTGTAAAGTTCGTCGCAACAAACTTTGATGTTGGCTTTGACGAGGCAAGTATTTGCAAAGGCCGGTGCTTTTTGGAGGCGAGTGGACATAAGGGTCAGTGTTACTTTTGGAGGCAAGTGGACAGAAAGATAGGGTGCCAAAACATTATGCAACATTAGGCAAGTGGAGACGAGCATGTGACGTCATCCGAATACTCCTGAGGAAGTTCCCCACATTGGGCTGAGTGTTTTGATATGTCACATGTTCATGTTGTGCTAATTTTTGATTTTCACGTGACGTCATCAGAATAACCCCGAGGCAGTTCCCCTCATTGTGCTGAATGTTTTGATACATCACATGCCCATGTTGTGCAAAATTTTTTATTTTCACGTGACGTCATCAGAATACACATGAGGAAGTTCCCCTCATTGTTCTGAGTGTTTTGATAGGTCACATGTCCATGTTGTAAAAAGTTTTTTGATTTTGCATATTTTGGGGGCGGGGCTGCGGCACAACCGGAAGGCCAGTCGGTACACCAGTTTAAAAGTTTGTTCAGAGTATCACCCTAAAGGAGCTGGCCGAGTTTGGTGTAGATAGTTCGAAAGCTTGCTGAGTTATAAACCTCCAAAGTTTATAATGGGAGTCTATGGGAAAAAAGGCCATTTTGAGACCCGGTACCGGAAGTACCGGTACTCGGATCGCTTAGAAAAGTAATAGCAACAAACTTCAGACCACTACAGGTCTACAACATATCCGAATTTGGTGCATGTGGCTCGAAAGCTCTAGGCCGCATTAAATTTTATACATTTTTTTCTAAGCTTAAATAGGAAAACAGAATGTTGGCTTCTACAAAGCTACATAATAAGTTTAGCTCTGGTGCAAATCGGAGTTCCGCTTCTGTAACAGAGCACAGAGCATAATCACAACACCACACTGAAGTTTGGAGAAAATTCTGTAGAATTCCTGTAGAGCAGCTCCCCTAAAGCTCCCGGACTCCAGAAGGGGACCTTCACAGCCGTCAAAGTCGAGAGCGATGTTCAGCTGGGGAAAGGGTCCCTCCTCTACAGGACCAGTCTCTGAGTGCCGGTAGTCCATCAGCCGAACAAGCTCCTCTGATGTTAGGAAGGACCTCCAGTGGTGTAAGAGCTGATTGAGATTGTGCAGTCCCATACGTGCTGACAGGTCCTCTGCCCTTGACAGATCTGTTCCTGAGATGTTTACGATCTCCTGTACACCAAAGGCTCCTCCAGCAGCCTGTGTAATGTTCCACAGCCTTTGTTTTGTTTTGGTTTTTAGAGTTCCAGATTTTTAAAAGTCCACAGTAAAAAAAACAAAGTCCTGTCCAGTCTCAGACCACCAACTGTGCGTAATAATCCACTGGCTGCTGCTCTCCATACTATGTTTCCTGTCCTCCTTCCTCCTTGAGCAGATGGAGTACGCTCTGAGGAATCCAGTGTAGACCGTCCCAGAAGAAATCCACTAGCAGGGCCTGGATGTTTGCTAGCAGGTTTGGTGGCGGGTCCACGCATGTCAGCTTGTGCCAGAGGGACGACGCGGCGAGGTTTTGACCAGTGTTTGCCCTCTGTAGGACACCCTTGGGACCAGCTGCTTCCACCTGCTCAGTCTGCCCTTTATGTGCTCTACAGTGCAATCCCATTTTTAATTTAAAAACTCATTGTTCCCCAGGTAGACACACAAGTGCTTAAAACCACCTTGTTTCCACAATAAGCCTCCCGGTAGTGTAGTCTGCTCACTTCTCCACTCCACTGCTAAAATGGCTTCTCTTTTTGCCCAGTTGACCTTAGCAGAAGATAAAATCTGAAAGTAATTTAAAAGATCATTCAAAACATTCACATCTTTCTGCGACGCAATAATAACTACCAGGTCATCTGAATATGCTGATACAGTAGTGATGCATTGCTGTGTGGAATATTAAAACCAGAAAAATGACATCTAAGGGGGGCACGGTGGCTTAGTGGTTAGCACGTTCGCCTCACACCTCCAGGGTCGGGGTTCGATTCCCGCCTCCACCTTGTGTGTGTGGAGTTTGCATGTTCTCCCCGTGCCTCGGGGGTTTCCTCCGGGTACTCCGGTTTCCTCCCCCAGTCCAAAGACATGCATGGTAGGTCGATTAGCATCTCTGGAAAATTGTCCGTAGTGTGTGAGTGTGTGAGTGAATGAGAGTGTGTGTGTGCCCTGCGATGGTTTGGCACTCCGTCCAGGGTCTATCCTGCCTTGATGCCCGATGACGCCTGAGATAGGCACAGGCTCCCCGTGACCCGAGGTAGTTCGGATAAGCGGTAGAAGATGAATGAATGAATGAATGAAATGACATCTCAGTTTGTGTAAAAGAGGTACAATTGCTAGTGAGTATAATATACCTGACAGAGGACAGCCTTGTCATATATTTCTGTACGCTTTTAAAGGGACACATAACATTCACACCGTTATCCTTCAGTACACCCAGTTTCACTGTACAACACCTTGATCATGGTTATGAAACCCGGTGAACCCGAAGGTTTCCAGCACCTTCCACAAATATTCATGCTCAACCCGGTCAAATACCATTTCCTGATCTAGAAAAATCAGACCAGACTTTAAGACCAATAGCCAGGAGACGTCCAAAATGTCCCAAATTAAAATATACGTTATCAAATATAGACCTATCAGGAACGCAGTACATCTGGTCCTGGTAAATGAGCTTCTCCATTACCTTAGTCAGCCATGAGGCTAATGCTTTTGAGAGCAGATTGCAGTCAGTGCAATGAGTAGTCAGCAGTCAGTAGTGATACTGGTTGCCAGTTCTTCAGGACTGACATGTCTCCCTTTTCTGGCAGTAGGGTCAGGATGGCCCTACTGTAGTTCAAAGGGAGTCTAGTGCTCCTTTTCCACCAGAAAGAACCGGGTGCTGGTTGAGAGCTAGTGCTTTTGCTGGTTTAAAGTTAGTTCCACTGGCGAGCCTTCTAAGAACCAGTTTGCCTTTCCATGGGCTAGAGAGCCGTCACAGTGCCGAGTCTTATGTCACTGTATACAATGTTATACAGCAACGTTAGCGTGGACATTATAACTATTTTATTATCAACACAGAAAAAAGTTAGCCTTAGCATGTAGCTACGTACTATCGTGTGTGCTGATAATGTATCATATCGCGGTAAAGTAAAAGTGTATTAAACATTAATATACTTAAGGTACATTATCAAAGGCGCTAAAACACACTCCTCAACACTCACCACACCACCTACACACTCTGTGCTGGCGAGTCAAACTTCTGCACTGCTTTGTGCTCGGAGTCGCCATGGTCCTCTAACACGCTACTCACACTTACACACACACACACATGCACAAACACACAGTTCCTTACTCACACACACACTCACATGCACGAACACACACTTACTTACTCACACACACACACACACACACACTCACATGCACAAACACACAGTTCCTTACTCACACACACACTCACATGCACGAACACACACTTACTTACTCACACACACACACACACACACACACATGCACGAACACACAATTCCTTACTCACACACACTCATATGCACGAACACACAGTTCCTTACTCACAAACACACACTCACATGCACGAACACACAGTTCCTTACTCACACACACACACACACACACACTCACCCACTCACATGCACGAACACACAGTTCCTTACTCACACACACACTCACATGCAGGAACACACAGTTCCTTACTCACACACACACACACTCACATGCACGAACACACAGTTCCTTACTCTCTGTCACACACACACACACATGCACGAACACACACTTACTTACTCACACACACACACACACACACTCACCCACTCACATGCACGAACACACAGTTCCTTACTCACACACACACTCACATGCAGGAACACACAGTTCCTTACTCACACACACACTCACTCACATGCACGAACACACAGTTCCTTACTCTCTGTCACACACACACAAACACACGCACGCACGAACACACAGTTCCTTACACACACTCACATGCACGAACACACAGTTCCTTACTCACACACACACACACACACACACACACACGCACAAACACAGTTCCTTACTCACACACACACACACACACACACATAACAAAAGTCATTAATCCCAGATGATAAACGGAGAAAATGGCATTAAATGGAAAAAAGAAAATTAGCATGATGCCAATCTCGCTCCACCGCACATGCACAGAGAGAGATAGCTGAGTTTTAATGTGTAATTTTTGGCAAATTAAGCATACAGAGTGAAAAAGACACAAAGAGAGAGAGAGAAAGAGAGAGAGAGAGGCGAACAACAGACAGAGACAAAGAGAGACATACAGAGAGACATCAGTGTGACAGTACATGCCGTCCTGCCACTACACAAGGGAGAGACACTGAGTCTTCATCACCATACAGTAGAGTTTTACTGAAAGTGTCCTTTCATTCACCTCTAACACTCCTGTCTCCCTGGTCCCTTTATTCCAGTCACTCCAATGTCTTTTTTTGTACCAATATATAAACTTGGATGGTTTGTCTGATATCTTTTGATTTAAAAAAAAAATATATATATATATATATTTATATATTTATTTTCCTTTCATTTTGCTTGAATTGAATTGAACTGAATTGACATATAGAGATAGAGAGAGGTAGAGAAAGACAGGCAGAGAGACAGAGAGAGCGACACACAGACAGAAAAAGTCAGAGGTAGACAAAGTTAGAAAGAGAGAGAGATGAACAAGAGACAGAGAGAATTCTACTACACAGCTTGCTTTCCTGTTGGGAAGAGGACAAGGTCTGTTTTAGGAAAGTATAATACACCAAAAAGATGTAAGGATCCCAAAGAGCACCTCCCCTGTCATTCCACCACACACACACACACACACACACACACACACACACACGTGATGATGAAAACAGGCAAGGAAGCAGCAGAGCAGAGTTTCTCTCCAGAGTCAGGGTTTATTCTGGAGCTTTAGAGGTTAGGCAGTGGACAGGGATGCCTCGTGCTGTACCTCGACTCTTCTTCTCTGAACAATCCCACACTTTAACTGTCTACATGCTCACACAGTGCTACATTCAGAACACAGCTCACTTATACCCAAACTTCAAATAAGTTCATAAAGGAAGAATTTGCAGGTGGAGGATTCACGTGTACGACTGTGTGTGTGTCGGAGTTTAAGACAGCACGGAGATGGAGGAAAAAGAGGACATGACATGACTGACAGAGTGACACTGAAGTACACGTAGAATATGTGAGGAGAAAAAGGCACTAAAGATGAGGAAAGAGAAAAGGAAGAAAAGTGAAGTCCGACAGGGAAGCAGATTATACATACACACACACACACACACACATATACATATATATATATATATATATATATATATATACGTATATGTATATGTATATATATATATATATATATATATATGTATATATATATATATAGAGAGAGAGAGAGAGAGAGAGAGAGAGAGAGAGAGAGAGCTCATTTAAGTTAACCCTAATATTATCTATTATAATCTTTTATGTATCCATGTAATTCATATAAATTAATTAAACACTGCATGTCTTACTGTAATACGTCTGTTAAATAAATTAATGTCCATTTATCTTTTGTGTTTTTTATCCATGACTGTTTTACTCTTCCTTTATTTGCTGTTAAATGTTTGTTTATTAATTTGCTTTGGCACCATTGTTGAAACAGTCATGCCAATAAAGCAGACTGTGACTGTGTATGTGAGAGCGAGACAGAGTGTGTGTGAGTGTGTGTGTGAGAGAGTAAGAAAAGATGGCTAAAATAGAGAGAATAGAGGCAGAGAAAGAGAGGGAGGCAAAGAGAGAGGAAGAAATAAAGACAGAAAGAGAGAGAGAAATAGAGGCAGAAGGAGAGAGGGAGACAGAGAGTGAGAAATAGAGGCAGAAAAAGAGAGGGAGGCAGATTGTCAGAAACTGAGGCAAGAAGAGGGAGGCAGAGAAAGAGATAAACAGAGGCAGACAGAGAGAGAGAAACTGAGACAAAGCTAGGGACGCAGACAGTAAGAAATAGAGGCAGAGAGAGAGAGAGAGAGAGAGAGAGAGAGAGAGAGAGAGAGAGAGAGAGAGAGAGAGAGAGAGAGAAACTGAGACAAAGCTAGGGACGCAGACAGTAAGAAATAGAGGCAGAGAGAGAGAAATAAAGGCAGAGAGAGTTAGAAATAGAGGCAGATAGAAAGAGAGAAATAAAGCCAGAGAGAGGGAGGCAGAGAGTGAGAAATAGAGGCAGAAAGAGAGAGGGAGGCAGATTATCAGAAACTGAGGCAGAGAGAGGGAGGCAGAGAAAGAGATAAATACAGACAGACAGTGAGAGAAATTGAGACAAAGGTAGGGACGCAGACAGTAAGAAATAGAGGCAGAGAGAGAGAGAGAGAGAGAGAGAGAGAGAGAGAGAGAGAGAGAGAGAGAGAGAGAGAGAGAGAGAGAGAAAGAGAGAAATAAAGGCAGAGAGAGGGAGGCAGATTGTGAGAAACTGAGTCAGAGAGAGAGAGTGAGAAATAAAGGCAGAGAGAGACAGAGAGTAAGAGAGTCAGACATAGAAAAACTAAGAGAGAGATAGAGAGAAGAAGAAGGTACCAAGAAGGAAGCCTCCTGAAACCTGATGAGAACATGCAAACTCCACAAACACAGTGAAGGTGAGAATCAAAGCCCAGACCTCAGAGTCATGATGCACACAAACAGCAGCCTCTAAACCACTGTGTCCCCATCAGTGTTTCTATACATTTACTCTACAAACACACACTCCGTATTTATTCCCTGCCACACAGACACCAGTCTCACATTAATCCTGGAGTTCATGTGCCAGTCCTCCACAGACATCTCCAGCATGGCACGTGTATAACCTGACTGTTCATTATAACCATGGAGCCTTATATTCCTGCACTTTCCACCAACACAACACACCACTGGTCCATGCTGCCATTATTTATAGACCTGCATGTTGTTCTTGTTACTGGGGTTCAGATTTAAACCCTTTAATTCAACGAAGCAGTCAAACACAGTAATAACTTTTATGAAGGCAAGTTGCGATTTCCACTGTAATAAAATCATAATAAAAAATACTACTACTACTAATAAGAACAATCCCAGGCTCCTGGCTGTGCTTCAGACGGGTCACTTTGAGAAGCATGGCATTATACAAAGGGCTGACACACGGAATACAAAACAGGAAGAGAGAGAGAACATTTCCAAAGGGGAAAAGGGAAAGAAGAGGAAAGGCTTCAGAAGGTAACTTTTGATGTCACACTTCCTTGGGTTGTGTTGGACGCAGGTCAGAAATGACGACACGGATGTAAAGCCGTGAAAACCTTAAAAACACGACAACAGCAACAACAATGATGACTACAACGTGTCTGAATGTTTGCCTCACTGTAGCTTTGACTGTTTAACTGTTGTTTTTTTTGGTAAAATGTTGGGGAATGAAGTCATCAAAGGCAGACAGGAGGCTTTTAGTAAATAAAACTCGCTTTTTTAATGGTGTAACAGCTTTGCCAAAGTCCCCATGGTGCCCTTTCTGCTTTACTTACAAGCTTGGCAGCTTTCTCTCTCTCTCACACACACACACTCACACACACACACTCACACACACACACACACTCACACACACACTCACACACACACTCACACACACACTCACACACACACACTCATACACACTCACACACACTCACATTCACACACACTCACATTCACACACACTCACACATACACACACATTCACACACACTCACACATACACACACATTCACAAACTCACACACACTCACACACACTCAGTCAAACACAGTCTCATACACACACACACACACATGCAATGACACACATACACACAAACATACGTACACACACATATACACACACAAACACACACTCACACACACACGTAGTCAAACACATCAAACACAGTCTCATATACACACACACTCACACATGTACATGCAATGACACACATACACACAAACATACGTACACACATATACACACACAAACACACACATATAGACAAACACATCAAACACAGTCTCATACACACACTCACACATGTACATGCAATGACACACATACACACAAACATACGTACACACACATACACACAAACACACTCACACACACACATATAGTCAAACACATCAAACACAGTCTCATACACACACACTCACACATGTACATGCAATGACACACACACACACACACACACACACACACACACACACAGACACTACTACTCTAATGAAATAAAAGTCAACCACAACTGATCAACACAACCCCGGTAACTGGCTTTACACAAGAGACGTACATGACTAGTTAGTTATGTTAGCAGCTTCATGTAAAGAGCGCACAGTCATTAAGGATTAGCTGCTGCTGTGGAATGTGGAGGCCGAGCGAATGACGTTCTCGCGCTCGTCGAATGAGTCGCTTCCCATCGTTCCTGCCTCGACTTCTCTGCGTGGTTCTTTCACAGTCTGGAACAAATCTGGCTCGATGCCGCATTCGGGCTTCACAAAACACACCGTGTAGAACAAAAGACACACAGAAAAATAAATCAGCAAGTTACTTTTACTGGAGTTCATTTGTTTATACTGTATGGTGTAGCCATAAAGTCTAAGAGAAAAAATACATTAAAAACAAAATGAAAAAAATAAAAATAAATAATACATTTTTGTATACACTTTTGTCCTGTGGTGTTTTGTATTGTCTTTTGTCTC